>NC_086174.1:88285589-88585589 GCF_023053635.1 Elgaria multicarinata webbii
CAGACTCATTTCCTCCCCTCAAGGACAGTCGCTTGTAAAGTGCAAAACAATAATACAGTACAATAATCTGGATATTAACAAAGCATGAATTATAGTGGTTAAGTAGCAGTGTTCCAGAAGGGGGCACAATCAGCATATTGACCAAAGCTTGAAAGAACCCACTCTTCACAGCCCACTATCTGGCATTTCAGAAGCCAAGAGTGCATCCAGGCTTCATCCCTGATTCTTTGGAGAAAGTGCAACTAAATCCCAAATTGGCATTTTCTGGTCAACCAATTCTCCTATCATCAACTCTGTCTGGAGTTTGAGTTTATTTGCCCTCAGACAGTCTCTTACTGACTTCAGGTAACCATTTAAAGTTGCTGGTGCTTCACTTTGATCTGATGAAAATTGGCATACAGTGATTTTAAAAAGATATTAAAAAACATGGGAGACCAAATTAATCCTTGAGGAACCTTGCGAGATAATCCCCATGGTGAGGAACAATAAAGTCTCCTAGCATCTCTTCCCTGCAGAGTAGTCCCAGCTCTGAAAGACAGTCCATGGTTCCTATCTCTCCTTCCTATCTCTCCTCTCTCATCTCACACTATTGCCCCGCTCGTGCTCTTCGCTCCTCTGATGCCATGTTTCTCGCCTGCCCAAGGGCCTCTACTTCCCTTGCTCGGCTCCGTCCATTTTCTTCTGCTGCCCCTTACGCCTGGAACGCTCTTCCAGAACATTTGAGAACTACAAGTTCAATCGCAGCTTTTAAAGCTCAACTAAAAACTTTTCTTTTTCCTAAAGCTTTTAAAACTTGATGTTGTGCAGACTTTATACTGTTAGTTTTACCCTACCCTGTGCCTGCTTACCCTACCCTGTGCCTGTTTGCATTCTCTTCCCCTCCTTATTGTTTCATTATGATTTTATTAGAATGTAAGCCTATGCGGCAGAGTCTTGCTATTTACTGTTTTACTCTGTACAGCACCATGTACATTGATGGTGCTATATAAATAAATAAATAAATAAATAAATAAATAAATAAATAAATAATAATAATACATGGTTGATAGTGAAAATTGCTCAGATGTCAAGAAGAATAGAGGTGACACTTCTCCTTTCTTTTCTCAGCAAAGGTTATCCATCAGGGTGCCCAAAACAGTTGTCCTGAATAGTGGGCCTGAAGCCAGATTGAAATGGATCTAGATAACCAGCTTCATCCAAGAGTTCTTGGAGTGGGATGGCCCCAAAATGGGCAAGGGCTGTTTTGGCAATTTTCGGGGGGTGGGGTAATACAGCATTTCAAGAGGTGGGAACTCATTGCAGCACTGATCAACTGGTGGCTAATGTTTTGCTTTTCCAGAATGTCCCATTTATCGGTGTGGGGGGCATGTTGGAATGATAGCTGCCAGTGGGTGATGCTTTTTTGTGGGGGGCCCGTCATGTAAAAGAGCTGTTCTTTTAGTACTGAATTTTAGCCTTATAGATGTGTTTAATCTTAAATATCACTGAAGATATTTGGATTATAGGATTATCTGCATTGTAAACATTAAAGTGTCACTTATCTGTAAGCAGTTACAGTAATGCAAGCAGATGTCAGTATTCATATGGCTTAATTTACTGGAAGCTGCTCATTGGCACTTGGTTTCTAAGCACAACACTTTCTGATACCCGTTTAATAGCAGTTCATAGTCAGGAAGTACTTACTTGCTGTAACCCTGTAGATCTCAATGTTGGCTGTGCTTCAACTAAATTAGTGCCTGCTTTTTCCCTCTTCTATTGTGAAACTAAGTAGTACACACACACACACACACACACACACACACACACACACACACAGGCAATCCTGATAAAGATTGCTCTTTTTGCAGCAGGAAAAGAGCAACCTGTATGAAGATTACTGGGGGAGGCAGTGGAGAGCTTTCTCTCCACCCCCTCCCTTGAAACCTTGATTCAGAAGGCTCTCTACTCCCTCTCCCAGAAATCCTCATATAGATTGCTCTTGTCTCATTGGCAAGAACAACCTCTATTGCTGGTAGCAGTGATACTATTGGTGGGGAATCAGTAGGAGTGAGGGGATGGGGTCAGGGTGCACAGGAGGGCTGCAGTTAAAGCCTGGGGCCACAGACTGTCAATCCTTGATCTAAAGTCTGTGAATCATTAAACATTATGGAAGTGAATTGTTACTTTTAATTTAAATATTTATTTTATATTTTTAATTAAATTTTAATTCATTTATTATTTTTAAGAGGTGATAAAATACTTGTCTATTTTTTTAAAAAAAAAGCAATGAAAGGGAATGGATGTGGGGGTGGAATAGATTTGGTGGTGAGAGAATGAAGCAAGGAAATCAATCATTCATAAAGTATGTCTCATGTGAAGTGTGGGGAGAAAATATCAGTTTTGTCAGGGAAGCAGAGGAGTAATGATTGAGATTCCATGTCATTTTCATGTTTGCTTATTGTGCAAATTATTTTTGTAACTAATTACATTTCCTTTATACCCCAACCCATTTCACATAACCTTTTTTTATTCATGTATTTGATCATTTCCAGTAAATAATACATTAATAAAAGTCATTACTTACATGTAGTGATGGGCAAACTTAACTCAAATGAATTCATTATTTACTCAGAAAGTAAATTCTGAGTTCATCCATGTGAGTTTGGATGAGAGCTCTCCTTTAATATAAGATCTCATTCTGTGTATACATTTTTTTGTGTATGCACTGTGTCAAAGTACATTTGGACAGCTGCAGTTTGCAATCACATAGTGTTGCATGATGTCATGCGTCACCATGTTATGTGCCCTCTTCCTGATCGGTTGTTTTCATGTGGCCTGCCTGCATGATGATGTTCTGTGATATTTACTTGCCGATCACCAGCCTATGCACATGTAGAGTTCTCCTCATGGAGCCAGAGTAGCAGCATAACAACGAAGGAAGCAGTGGTGGACACACTGGATCATTCAAGGCTTAAACCAGCTCAGCACATGTCACAGAAATGACATTGTTTAGATGCAGGTTGTGCATGTCCCAAAGCTCACAATCAGTTCCAGATGTAATAATGAATTCATAATCCAGGGTCTCGACAAAGGTGAGCCTTATGAACTGATAGATTTTGACCAACAGGCCAATTAATTATGAAATTTGACGGCATCACAACTTACATGTAATGAGTAATTCTGCAACAGGCATTAAAATGTGTACTTGGAATATCATGTGACATTCAGTTGGGTTGGAATATATGATATTTCTATACAAGTGACAGTCTGTCAAAGGGCGATATGGGATTAAAGGGATTTTTGGAAGTGTGTGAAATACTTCATAAAAAGCTCAATTCATCTCTGTGAGGGTTTATTACTATTCAAAGGCTTTGCTTTTGACAAGCATCAGAATACTAGTGAGAGAGCTTGGATCACTTAGCAGGATTTGGAGTGGAATGTGCCATCATGAAATATGGCGACATTTATGTACCTCTGTTTTAAATGGCATTGTTTTAGTACTTTGTGTAAATCCACTTCAAGCCATTTGCTCTGTTTGTTGGTAAACTGCAATTTAAAAATAGCTTTTTATGTTGTAATAGTCCATATTATGCCAGCCTATAAACACTTTGGTAACACTTTGCATTTGGAAGTGGGAGTTAAAAAGGACACTGTTTAAGTCTCTTTGGAATGCATAAAAGTTCAGTTAATGTTGTAAACTACTAGAATATTGCTTTTCCTCTATATGTTTTATAAAATAAATTTCTTAATCTTTTTGAAAAATGTACAGAGACGATAGATATTTAATCTTTGTTTTGAACACAGTTATATATGTTCAGTTCTAAGCAATCATAGAGTAAACGTTGAATCCTGAAGAATCTCATACACCCAAAGCTGTGAGCTAACATGCCTCAAATACTCGTAACAGAAATGCTAATAAGGGGACCACCATCTTATGTGGTTGTCTCCTTATTCTATACAGGTGCATGCCACATTTCAAATCTATTTTATACCTCCAGTTAAAGCAAGCATTTCTCAACACAAACATGGTTTGAACTATGCCATACTCTGTAAAATAAAAAGGGTATTGAGATAAAGAGGCTTAAATTAACCGGAAGTTGGATGTCTTTCAAAGAGGCTCTTTTTCTTTAGTTTTACTACAGTTTTAGCTTTCCTGCCTACAGGCAGAAATTATCCGGATGGGTTGTTTCATGTCCTAAAGAGGTATATGAATTGAGATAATCCATTTACTTTTTCTGAGAGATCTTTCAGCTTGATGAATTTACTCTTGTGAGTATTATTGGAAAGGTGACTATCACTAAAAATATAATTTTCAAGCTTGAAATCTGGGCATTTATACATTGCTTTGGATAGTGTGTTTATGATGTAATGGCACCTTTTCCTGTGCTGCCTCTCAGAAATTACGTGAATTGTTCTGCATCTCCCTTAAAAGCTTTAACAGGTTACAGCAATTCCTTTTTAAAACAACAACAACAACCAAATTTAATCTCAGTTTGACTTAGTGCTCATCTACACCAAGAAGATATTCCACTATGAAAGTGGTATGAAAGCGGTATATAAAATGCAGGAGCCACACTACTGCTTTATAGTGGTATTGAAGTGCACTGACAACTTTTGGGACCCATGACACATACCATATACTGCTTTCATACCACTTTCATAGTGTTATACCCTGCTTGGTGTAGATGTGTCATGGGCCCCACAAGTTGCCAGTGCACTTCATTACCACTTTAAAGCAGTAGTGTAGATCCTGCAGTGCACTTCAATACCGCTATAAAGCAGTCGTGTGGCTCCTGCCTTTTATATACCGCGTTCATACCACTTTCATAGTGGAGTATCCTGCTTGGTGTAGATGAGCCCTTAGCCTGGCTTTCAACAACTGAAAGCCAGTCTAAACAAAGTGCCCTTGTACTTCTGAAATTTGCTTAGTTTCAGAAGGGGGCAGCTCGCAGCAACAGCTGAGCTGCTGCATTCTGTACTAGCTCCAGCTTCCGGAGTAGCCTGAAGGGCAGCCCCACATAGAGCGCATTGCAGTAATCCAGGCTTGAAGTTACTAATGCCTCCATAATTTTGTTAAGGAACCTCCCCACTTCCCCATAGAGTGTCTTAAATTCAGATTAGGGAGTCTGAAGGTTTAGGTACTCTGAACACTAGTCTGTAACCTCTTCCCTCAACAGTTCTTTCAATAAAGTAGTATTTCATAAAATAATTTGAAGAGGAAATCTAGTTCCAGTTCTCAACCAGTTGTTCTGGTATTTTCCCAGTACCTACACTCAGTCCTAAATCTGCTTTATGGAAAATTGAGATTGTTGAATGTCTAATGGCTAAGAGCTATTGTTTATAGTGGGTGGGAAGATCTCCATATGTTTTGGAGTTGAACTCCCATAAGCCCCTGCCGACATCACCAGGGGTCAGGAGTGCTGAGAGTTGAAGCCCAAAACTTCCAGAGGGAATCAGGTTGGGCAAGTATGCTGCATACACAGATGAGGGATCTCACAAAATTGTTAATGTTCAATCTTGAGTCTAATGGGGCTTATTTCCAGATAACTGTGCATAAAATTGCTGCTAAGGCCACAATTCTATGACCCTTGGAAAAGAATCCCAGGAGCCAGAGGAGAGATCTGATCGCCCTATTTGAGGCAGAGCTCTGATGTTGGAGGAGGAAATCTGATCTCAAATCCTCCCTACCTTACCCCTGTGGATCTTTCCGTTGTCCTTCCCTCTCTGACACCAGAGCTCTGACATCTGGCAGGGGGTGAAGCAGAGGCATGGCATGGGCAGAGCTGGGAAGGCTCTGGATACATGGTGTCCAAAGCCCTGCCAGGCCTATGTCACATCCCCAACATGTGGGAATTTAACACACACACATGAGAGAAAGTGTAAATAGATAGTGGTGGGATTCTTGGAAAAATGGGAGTAAAGGAGCAATGAGTGCTGCTCCTCCTTCCCATCTGTCCTGTCAGCAGGAGTCCAGCAGGGTTTAGGGCATGTTGGAGCATTCCAACCAAACAACAGAATTGCCTTGACAGTCACTTTGAAAGCTGTCCATTTATAGGGAACTGTGGCGTGGAAAATAAGTGTTTAGATGTCTCTTAACATGTAGACATCACCCTTCAACATTCTGGAAAGCTTTTAAAAATTAGGTTGTGTCATAGGCTTGTAATTGTAGTCCCTGTATAAGGTTGAGCATTCACAAAAATCCCTTGAAAAGACTTGGCTGTACATATTTCTTAAAATTCCAAGCATATTCATTCATACAACTTAATGTTCTTTATATTACTCTAAGTTTCCTTGCTTGTTAGTATTGGTATTTGACATTGTCTTTCTTCTAACAATTTTTCTAATATTGTTCAGAGTTAGACGGATCAGGTTGTATTATCTAATAGTGTGATACCCAGAGCAAGCATGTTATCTTCTGGCTAATATAGACTTTGGAGTGAAGTATCCAGGCGCATGTGTCTAATGACCTCCAAAAAATGCCAATAACCAAGGGCAAATATTCCAAAAATAACTTGAAAATCACTTAACATACATAAGTAGGCCATACTGTTCATTATCTCTGCCTACTTAACATATAGTCTTATAAAAATGAAGACTATGAGGAAATATCATTGTTTTGTTAGGCATTAAAAAGACATAGTTTGGGAACTGATCGGTTCATATACTCTTAGGTTTTATGTTTAACTTTTTAAATACAAATTATAATAATTGGAGCTTCCTTTCAAATAATTGCTCTTAATATTCTGCAAAATAATAGTTTGAGACTGCATCATTTGTTTAATAGGCACATTGAAACGAAAAGCTCAGGTTTGTAATTGGTCAGGTTTTTTAACCTGATGGGTATAATGTGGATATCTTCTAAGAGCTTTTTCAGATGGTGGTGGGGAGTTGAGTTTCCCTCCCGTTGCTTTGCTTCATGCTACTGTCCCACATTAGGTTCAAGCAGCTTCCTCTTCCTTTGGATGCTGAAGAAAGTAGTACACAAAGACTACATGGCCCATTCCGCGGGTGTTTTTATCACACTGCTTTCCCTGCACACAGCAAGAAATGGTGGCACATTTCACTGTGGGAGGGGAAACTTGATTTTCCGGGGCCTTTTTTTTAACGGGAGGCGCACAGAACCAGACTGCGTCATGAAAAGGATCTGCGAAAATCCGTGAGTGCCCAGTAACGAGCATGCTATAAAACACTCCTCTGATGGTCCTTTAAATGTATGGATAGTAATTATAGCAATAGCTTGTTTAAAGGGTGAAACTCACAATAGCCGCTGTCGCTATTTCATTTCTACCATCTGTCTAAACATATTAAGCACCAGCCCTGAACTAGGCATAGTTCCATCTAATCATGGTGTATCAGTCCAGTTGTAGTGTTTGTGCCACAGAAGTGGCATAGAAAACTTGACTACTGCAATTAGGAATACAGGAAGATGCCTTATACAGAGTCAAGTCATTGGTCCATCTAGTCCAGTATTGTCAACAATGACTGGTGACAGCTCTCCAGGGTTTCAGGCAGGTATTTTCCCAGCCCTAACTAGAGATGCTGGGGATTGAACCTGGAGCACAAAGCATGTGCTCTAGCACTGAACTACAGCCCCACTTTCATAAGAGAAACCAGACCTTCCAGACTTCTCCCTTTCATACAAAAGAGGCTTGAACCATAAGTCTGCGGGGGAGGACCATCTTAATCAGTCCCCCATCCCTGTAGGAAGGGTCTGTTACCAGCAAACCACATTTCACAAGGGAATGATCTGTCCATAACAACAGGGTTGTTGAACCCCCCCACCCAAAAAAATCAGATCATCCCCCATCCGACCAACAAAAAACACGTCTAGGGTATGTCCTGCCATATGTGTCAGGCCAGCGATGTACTGAGATAGCCCCATGTTTGTCACGGTAGCCATGAAGTCCGAGCTGGCCCTGTCAGGACAGCCTCAGCATGGATATTGAAGTCCCAAAAAACTACAATCCTAGGGTTCTCCAACACCACTTCCGAGACCACCCCAGCCAGTTTGGCCAGGGAGACTGCTGGGCAGCGGGGTGAGTGGTACACCAGCAGCATACCTGTTCTGTCTCTTTGGCCCAGCACAAGGTACAAACCCTCGAAACTGGTGCTAGGAGGGATGGGTTTCATTGTAAGAAAGATGGAATCCCTATGGATGAAAGCAATCCCTCCCCACCGGCCCTCCAATCTAGGCTGGTGCTGCACAAAGTATCCAGGTGGACAGAGCTGAGACAGATCGACTCTGCCCAGCAACTGTCCCTGGGGGGGTGGGGTGTTGGCAGTGGGAGTCAAAAAAGAGGATGGGGGTTGCATGTGGCCTGTGGGCTATGTGTTGCCCACCCCTGGGGCAGAGGAAGGCAGCTGCCCCAGGTTGATGTTAGGCTGCAAGTTGCCAATTACTTACTTTATTATTGTTTAGTATTTCCTATATCCTTTGGGTGGTGAGATGTTGTAGGGGCAGCATCTTTCCTTAGGAGAAGAAAGCAATGGAGACTTAAGATGACTTTGCAATATTTAAATTAATTAATTAATTATTTTTTATACTGTCCAGTATCCAAAGCTCTTTGGGCAGTTCACCACAATTAAAACGACAAGATACAGCATCAAGTACAATAGCAAATTTAAGAATGTGTACTTTTTAAATGTATTTTAATGGTTTTAAAATTTTGTGAACCACCCAAAGAGCTTTGGTTACTGGGTGGTATAGAAATTAATTAATTAATCAGAGCCTTTATGACAGCTAAAAGACTTATACTATCACATTGGAAGGACAAATCTACACCTCCCATAATGCAATGGATCGAGGACCTAATAACATTATCAACTTTTGAACGGGTGTTATATAGACACAACTTGAAAGTGATAAATATACGGATATCTGGTCTGCCTTTCTTGAAACCTTTGTATAACTCTCCCCCCCCCCTTTTTTTTTTTAATGAATGGTACATATGACGGAAAATGAAGATAATCTTATATACGTAATTTCCCCCTTTCTGTTTTCAGGATGTATTTTCTGTTCTGTTTTGTTGATATTCACAATTTAAAAAAGAGCTTTGGCTATGGAGCAGTATAGAAATACAATACATGACTGAAAAGTTTGAAAGTACAGTGTAAAAGTAAAACCAAAATAAAACCTAGCAATGCAGAGATTTAAAATACAATGACAAATATTTACTTAAAACCAATATCTAAAACAAATATTTATTTACAAATAAACAAATAGCTTCAGTGGAAGCAAATAGCATAAGCACATATTAGGAACGTAGGAAACTGCCTTATTCTGAGACGGACTAGTGGTCCATCTAGCCCAGCACTGTTGACGCTGACTGGCAGCAGCTCTCCAAGGTTTCAGGCAGATATTTTTTTCCTTACCTGGAGATGCTGGAGATTGAAGTGGTACCTTCTGCATATTGGAGTTACAGCAGAGCTGCTTTAAATAAAAGTGTGGCAACACAGTATTTAGTATTGACTGGCAATAAATGCAGGCTAGAGCCAGTTTTAAAAGAGGTTCAAATCAACTTATTAGTACTTTTATACATGTGTCAGAGAAGGCAATTAAAACACAGTTTAAATGAAAGCACCCCACTAACATTGGGTGTGTGAGTGTAAGTGAGCGAAGGCAAAAGTAATGGTTGCTAGCTTCCTTCAGGAGAGAGGCCACATGGCACTTGTTGCTGAGGCATAGGAGGAAGAGGAAGGGGAGGGAACAGGAAAAAAGGAACTGATCAAGCTACAGGACATTCTCTATCACCTCCAAGTGTCTCAAAGCATGTGAAGTTGTTCTTATTTTTCAATGTTGCATGCAAAGCATAATGTCCTTCCTGACATTATGGAATGCTTCCACTGTGTAGTGTGAGTGGCCCCCTCTTTGGATGTCCTTCGCTGGTTGTTGAAGACACTTCTATTCTGGCAGGCTCTTACCTCCTAAGTGTCAGTTTAATTTAAAGATTGTTTTATCTGCAAGGCTGGCACAAGCTGTCCTGCCTAAAGCAGGGAGAGCACACGTGCGCCTCTGCCAAGTCTCCCAACCCCCTCTATGGTCTACAGTATTACTCTTACTAAGCGTCATGTGGCATTCTTCAAAAATACAGTATAACACGACACATATATTGTAAGGCATTTTCTCTTTATTCCATCTGGCATGGAGTCAAATAATGATTTGTGTTCTACAGATAGCTTGTTATATGAAAGGTGGAACAGCATGGGCTCAGTGGCGGTCTGTCAATCCATTTATTAATTTGTCTAGCTGAATAGTATTGAAATTCAGAAACTGAATTTAAGGATGTAATCTTGTTACCAAGAATGTAACAATCTCTGTATACTTGAATTGCAAATAGTAAATGATTGAAAATAGTGAGAATACAAATTTATCTGTATTGTAGCACAAATTATGATATGCGTGTTGAAAGTATCTCTACTACATAATAAAACTATGATCCAGCTGCTGGTTTCTTGGCCTCTGCACACAAGAATCCTATGTGACCATTATGCAGTATTGCCAGTGGTAAATGCTTCAAATCTCACTATAGGACACCCATCTGCCCAAGCCTACTCTTGTATCCAGGTTACTACAGCTTGGACAGGTTGCAAGAGGAAGCAGTCTATCCTGAATGGTGTGTGTTGTAGTCTTACCATGGGTGGCCATGCTATAGGGCTGTACCCCCTCAACTCCATGTGCTATAACTGCACTTGGTGTTGCAGTATAGGTGAACACTTCTACTTTCTGAGCCTTGCCTAGAATAACTGCATCTTGTCCTATGTTTGGCGCTCTGTAGCAGGTTTAGGCAGAAAAACACAGGATTTAGCCAGGATGAAAAGAGCATCATGCTGATGAGATTGCTAGCAGCAGATACTGGCCCTTCTATAGTTGATCATGCAAGAATATGCCATCTGCTCCAGAGTCAAAATTGTGTCTTTGCCAAAAAAAAAGTCTTAAGGCTCTTAAATGCTGCAATGTATATTAAAACAGCTAAGCCAGTTTGTGTAGAATCATCTCAAGGCATACTGCAATCTAAATCTAAAGGAATATATTTTTATATGTAAATAAATCCTATAATTCTTTAATATAAAGCTTGTGAACCCCTTGGGGACAGAAGTGTTGACATTCGTAAAAACTTCTATAAGCTGCTTTGAGACATGAAATGGGGTGGGATATAAACCTAATAAACAGAATAATTTGTGGTAACAGTTCTTCTTCGTGGTCTCTATGCATCACACATATGGGCTTTGCGCCTGCGCAGAGACCAGACCGGAACCTACTATAGCTGAGTGGAACGTTTTTGGCGGGAACCCCTCCCCCCACGCTACCGCGCATGTCCATGGGGTTCCCGCCCTTACCTCAGTTCTTCGTCGTCCGCCATCGTGCTTAGACATAGAACCAGCCTACTTAGCGTATTCTCTATTAAAATACCTTTTTCTTCATTCTTTTCTCTTCTCGTTCGCTTCTCACTTTAACTTATCTTCTTTAGCCTTTATTCTGTCCTATATATATAAAAAAAAAATTGTTATAGTTAGATTTCTCCTCAGCGACTTCGGTCACGTGAGGCCTTTATGGCAATCAAAGCACCATTTAGAAAGTGCGTTAAGTGTGGAGCGAAGCTTCCTCCCTCGGACGGCCATTCTTTGTGTATTATCTGTTTGGGAGAGGGACATGTGGTAGAGACCTGCCACCACTGTATGTCTTTTACCAAGCAAACCAGAAAAAATCGAGCAGACCGACTCCGTTCGACACTCTGGGAAAAAGCTCTTAAGGCCACGGAGGCCCCTACGATGGAGAGAGCGGCGGTTCAAAAGTCTGTTGCCCGTAAGACGGCAGTTACAACGACTGTAACGGAAAAACCGCCAGACCACAGCACTGAAGTGCAGGCCAGAGCTAATAGGGCTGAGATACCCCTCACGCCTGGTCGGTCTTTATCAAGTTCGTTGGCTAAAAAGATCTCTAAAAAAGCCAGAACTTTGATACCTTCTTCTGAGTTGGAGAAGAAGAAGAAGAAGAAGAAAAAGAGGGACGCGGAGAAATCCACCATAGTGTCACCTCGGCCGCGGGAATCGGCCAGGAGCCATTCCACCCCTCCCGCCGCGCCGACCACTTCGATACCGAGGTCTCCTTCGGTATCGAGATCGATGTCGGTACCGATGGCCACGGTACCGACACGCCCTACAAGTCTATCCGAAGGCGAGATTCGAGATTCGGTATCGGTGGCCTCCGCTCGACAACCTGTTAGACCCCAGGAGCTCCAGGGTTTAATCCCCGGGCAGCCCTCGCCAAGACATACTCCAAGGCGTGAATGGGACAGAGTATCTCAGTACTCTGATCCCCAATCCAGATACGGCTACTACCAGTGGGATCGTTACCGACCACAGCAGTTTTTTCAAGGTGGCCAGGAGCATTACCAGCCTGAGGGCTATTATGCACATCCTCCTCCAACATCGAGGGTATGCCAGTTGCCCTTGCCTCCTCCTTCCGAGCATCAAGTCTCCACGGTATCGACCCCTCGACACCATGAGCAACATGTGATACCGATCGCTGCATCGACTGCACTACCTACACAGGAAGAACGTTTAGACTTGCAGGTGGTGACGCTGTCCTCGCCAGAAGGGAACTATCCATCTGACTCCGAGTCGGCTCACTCTTTGGTTCCAACCGCACCTTCGCCGGACGATGCAGTCGATGATGCTGACCCTTCTTCTCCGTCTGATGATATGGTCCGGTTCTCAGACCATATGCTCAGAATGGCTAACGCATTAGGTCTCGACATTCAGCAGGCAGATGAATCCGTCATCGATCCTATTTATGATGTGTTCCAAACAACTACAAATCAACGCTTGGCCATTCCTATACCCCACGCTCTAAAACAAGCGGCTCAGTTGTCATGGAAGACTCCAGCGGTGGCTCAAACAACATCAAAAAGACTAGAGACACTATATCGCGTTAGAGAGGATGAGGCACAATTCTTGGTACAGCATCCTAAGCCGAATTCCATAGTAGTAGAATCGGCACAAGGACAGTCTCATAAAGCCCATTCTGCGCCTGTAGATAGGGAGGGGAGAAAGTTGGATCAAACTGGAAGAAGAGTCTATGCATCCTCCTCTTTGGGAATCAAAGCGTCGGCGTATGAAGCAACTATGGCGAGATACCAGATTTTCCTTTGGGAAAAGATGGGTTCCCTATGCGAGCATCTTCCTGAGGATAAAAAGGAGCTCGCAAGAGTCTTTCAGAGCGAAGCGACGGCCATAGCAAGACAACAGTTGTCCACCGCTCGACATCAAGTGGACTGCCACTCAAAGTCGATGATGGGTGCCATTTCTTTGAGGAGGCATGCATGGCTCAGATCAGCTAATCTCACACAGGAAACAAAGTGGAGAATTGAAAATATGCCATTTGATGGCGAAGGTCTATTTAATACCAAGACCGATGAGACACTGGACTCCATCTATAAAGCAAGGACAACAGCAAAAAAGATGGGGTTTACTGCTCCTCCTCAGACCCAATACCGAACCAAAAGATGGACAAGGCCTCCCATACAACAACATCGACCACAATATCAGCCTCAACCTCGGCAGCAACAACAGCAGCTGCAGAGGAAGAGGCCTTACCAGGGCAGATACCAACAGGATAAGCGGCAGCCCGACTTCTCTAAAAAGCAGCGGGTTTGACTTTTCGGACCCAGATCCACCTCCCTTCGCGAACCGCCTAGCACCCCATTACCATCAATGGGAGTTAATAACATCAGACTCCTGGGTGCTCACTATCATCAACTCGGGCTACGCCATCGAGCTCGATGCCCTTCCTCCCTTTTCCGGCGTGAAAGTAACGGCTCCATCCCCTCCTCTGCTTCTCGAGGTACAGACTTTACTATCGAAGGGAGCTATCTCTCCCGTACCTGCAGAGGAGCTCAACCAGGGATTTTTCTCCCGTTACTTCACGGTCCCGAAGAAGGATGGAGGTCTTCGACCGATCATGGACTTAAGACATCTGAACAAGTTCATCACCCCGAGGAAATTCCGTATGACAACGGTTACTTCAATTCTGCAACTTCTACAGAAAGGAGTTTGGTTCGCAGTGGTGGATCTGAAGGATGCGTACTTCCATATCTCCATCAGGAAGTCGCATCAAGCTTACCTTCGGTTTTCGATCGGTGCATCTCAGTACCAATTCACCGTTCTTCCGTTCGGGTTGGCCACGGCGCCGAGGGTTTTCACGAAGGTCATGGCTGTTGTGTGCGCCCACCTAAGACAGGAAGGCATTTACATTTACCCATACCTGGACGATTGGCTCCTCGTAGCAGACAACAGAAATACACTCCAGTCGGACATACGAACCACCCTCAACCTCTTGGACTCGTTAGGACTGTGGGTCAACCGCGAAAAGTCCGTTTTGACTCCACAGCAGAGATTGGACTTCATAGGGGTAACCCTATCCTCTCAGGACGGGAGAGCATACTTACCTTCAACCAGGGCAAACACCTTGCAGCAGTTAGCCATCGATACCGAGAGCCGCCGAAAAGTTTCGGCATGGACAGTTCAAAGATTGTTGGGTCTGATGGCAGCTACTACGGCAGTCATCAGGTTTTCAAGACTCAGAATGAGGGTATTGCAGGCCTGGTTTCTGAGGACTTTCGATCTCAGGCACAATGCTCGACGAACTTACCTTTCGATACCGAAGCAAGTGAGGGCATCGCTGAAATGGTGGTTCTCGATGTCGACTCTTCTCGAAGGCGTTCCGTTCCAACAACAGGCGCCTTCGGTAACGATCACAACGGATGCATCTTTAGAAGGATGGGGAGCCCATTGCAACTCCCTTACCGCTCAAGGTCGTTGGCCTCGATCACAGAGAGAACAGCACATCAATCACCTCGAACTCCTGGCAGTAGAAAATGCGATAAAAGCATTTGCACAGTTGATCGAGGGCCAGAATGTCTTGATCGCGACGGACAATACTACCGTAGTGGCTTACATCAACAGGCAGGGTGGAACAAGATCTCACCCCCTGAACCGTTCTGCACTCAGGATATGGAACTGGTGCATAAAGAGAAGGACTTACCTGACTGCAATCCATGTAGCCGGCAAGGAGAACATCATTGCGGACTCTCTCAGCAGGTCCTTCCATGTCGACCACGAGTGGGAGCTCGATGTCGAAGTTCGAGAAAGTCTTTTTCGGTACTGGGGCCGCCCTGCTGTCGATGTCTTCGCTACCGAGGACAACGCAGTCTGTACCAAGTTTTGCAGCAGAGCAGGAAAAGGAAAGCGCTCTCTAGGAGACGCTTTCACCAGGACTTGGAGAGGAAACCTCCTGTACATGTTTCCTCCCTTTCCACTATTGACAAGAGTGATAGCCAAGATCCAGATGGACAACTCCAATTGCATCCTGATCACACCGTGGTGGCCTCGACAGACGTGGTTCTCTCACGCCCTTCGGTTATCGAGAGGGGATTACATCAGGCTCCCGTCGACACCGAAGCTACTGTCTCGACACCGGGGCAAGGTTCGACACGCAGATCTGTCGACCCTCAAGATGACTGCATGGAGGATAGCAACTACTCCTCCTTCGGTACCAGAACTTTGACTGTGGACCACATTATATTGGCAGCACTAAAGCCTTCCACAAGGAAAACTTATGCAGCAAAGTGGCAAAGATTTCAGGACTTTGCTTCAGAACAAGATCAAACACCAGAATCTTGCCACTTATCTTTCATCCTCAATTATTTATTGACACTTTTCCAGCAGGGACTTAAGCTCGCATCCATCAGGGTTCACCTTGCTGCGATTACATCTTTTCACCAAGGTATAGATGGGTTTACACCTTTTACCCATCCAACAACGAAGAAATTTCTAAGAGGTCTGAAGAACACGATACCGACTGTGAAAAGTATCGTGCCGCCATGGAGCCTGTCAGTTGTGCTGCAAGCACTGACACGCAAGCCCTTTGAGCCCATGGCGTCGACAGACCTTAGGCTGCTTACTTTAAAGACTGTCTTTTTAGTAGCCATCACATCGGCAAGACGTGCAAGTGAGCTTAAAGCTCTTAGGATAGATGTCCCGTACACTATTTTTCATAAGGACAAGGTTGTGCTACGCACAGACCCAGCCTTCCTACCTAAGGTAGTGTCAACTTTTCATCTGTCCCAGCACATTACTTTACCTGCTTTCTTTCCTAACCCAACTACACCTCTTGAGTCTTCCTTGCATACTCTCGATGTAAGAAGGGCTCTTGCTTTTTACAAAGACAGAACGGACAATTTTAGAAAGACAAAACAATTGTTTATTTGTTATGGGGAGCCTTCTAAGGGACTCCCTGTCTCCTGCCAACGACTGTCACGTTGGATAGTGGAGACAATTGAATTGGCCTACTCTATTTCTAAATTAGAGTTAGTGAAACCGGTGACAGCTCATTCCACCAGAGCTGTCTCAACATCGGTGGCCTTCACCAGAGATGTCCCACTGGCAGAAGTCTGTAGAGCCGCAACGTGGTCCACTCCATCCACGTTTGTCAAGCACTACAGTTTGGACACCCGTGCGAGGCAGGACTGCTCATTTGGGAGGACAGTGCTTTCAGAGATCTTCAGATGATGCACCAACCCACCTCCAAAGGTATGTCAGCTTGCTACTCGCCCATATGTGTGATGCATAGAGACCACGAAGAAGAAATGCAGGTTGCTTACCTGTAACTGTAGTTCTTCGAGTGGTCATCTATGCATTCACACAACCCACCCACCATCCCCACTTGGTGGTGTGAGACTTATAAATGACACTGTTTTATTGTGGAATGTACTTTACTTTATTTACACTCATGTTTATGGGGGCACAATGTCGGACTCCTGTAAACTGAGGTAAGGGCGGGAACCCCATGGACATGCGCGGTAGCGTGGGGGGAGGGGTTCCCGCCAAAAACGTTCCACTCAGCTATAGTAGGTTCCGGTCTGGTCTCTGCGCAGGCGCAAAGCCCATATGTGTGAATGCATAGATGACCACTCGAAGAACTACAGTTACAGGTAAGCAACCTGCATTTTCTGATAATGCTGCATGTAATGTTTCTGCATACAGTTAAGTGAATAAATTTGTCCCCAAACTGTGTTGAGCTTTCAAAACTAGATTCTAATTAGGAAAACTAAACCATAATAAAATACAGTAAAATGACATACTGTGGTTAAAATGCTGTGGTTGTGCATGTGTGTGTGGTGGAGATAGAGACAGAAAGAAACTAGATGTATTAATGGATTTTAGCCCATGTTTCAGGGTATTGCTTTCCCAAGATGACTCACAAAATTTAAAACAGCATAAAACAAATAGCTAAGAATTCATAGCAGCCCTCTCTGACCTGATGCTCTTTGGATATGTTGGAATACAATTCCCATCATCCTTAACCAGCATAGCCTTTGGTTCAGATATAAAGGAAAACTGGCGTGCTGCAAACTAGGATGTAACAAAGCAGAGCATATGACCAAAGGAAGGAATGTGCAAGTACTTGGTTTGGAGTTGCACATGAAATTACTTAAGAATAATGTGTTTCTTTTAACAGAGATCTGTTTGTTAAAAACAACAGTATCCTTCAATTTCCATTTCAAAGAAGCTGTTTAGATGTAACAGAATCATTACAGGGAGCAAAAACTTCCAAGCCAAGAGCTTGTCTTGAGAGGCCTGGATCATGCCTTCCCTGAGGTGTTCAGTCATTTGGTACGAACAGCCTGCTGAAGTAATGTTTGTACTAAGTGATTGAACACCTCCATGAAGAGATGATTCAGGCCTCTCAAGACAAGAGTGCGGACATGACAACAGACAGATCCCTCAAAGACCTGAGTGAATTGACAGGACCATGTGAAAGAAGAGTGCCCTAGTCCCAAACTGATTAGCAACCAGCACTTTGAATTGAGTTTAGAAACAGATTGGGAGCTAACGAAGCTTAAGCAACAGTATAGTTATATGATCTTAAAAACCAGCTCCAGTTAGAACTCTGCCACATTTTGCACCAATTACAGTTTCCAAACACTTTGCAAAGGCAGCCCTATGTAAAGCATATTGCCATTATCTGGGCTGAATGTGACTAAGGCCAAATCCGCCTTCTATAGAAAAGGGTGCAGCTGGCACAAAAGTTAAGATGGACAAAAGCACTCTTGGCTGGAGCTGCAATCTGGCTATCCAAGAACAGTCCCAACCTGCAAGCCTGGAAAATGCAAATTCAAGGAAAATGCAATCCTATTCAAACAGGCTCTACACCAGCTTCCATACCCATTTTCCTACTATACAAAAGTGCCTCCATCTTGTCTTGGTTGTCAGGTGGTTTATACACATCCAATCCTTTAATGATCCAGGATACTGGTTCAAAATCTTCACCCCTTCCCTAGAATCGAATGAAAAGGAAATAAGAGTTTCATCGACATATCGATGGTGCAGAAACACAAACCTCAAGATAACTTCTTCCAAAGAGAACAAGCACTTCAGTTCAGGATCAGGCATATATTTTAAACTGTCCTAGGCCACAGCTAGACCTAAGGTTTATACTGGGATCATCCAGGGTTCGCCCCTGCCTGAGCACTGGATCTCCTGTGTGTAGATGAACAGGTTTGAACCCTGGACAATCCAGGGATAAACCTTAGGTCTAGCTATGGCCCTATACTCTCTGAGGAAAAACACATCATACTACTTCTTGAGCATACATCTGTTTCATCAGTGTAAGTTCCTGCTGGAAAACAAAATGTTCCAGCATGTCACCTGGCCCATGTATGTGGTTGGTTATAGATAGATGCTTATCTTGGTAACAGAGCACTGTCTCAAGACATTAACCTTTGAAGAATAAGAAATCTGGGTGACCATCTCAGTCCATTGTCAAACTGAGGCAAGAAGTCAGTTATGGAGCAGAGTGGCCCGTAGACCATTATATCCAAGCATTCTGAACTAGTATTTTCACTGTGTACACATTATATTATGAAATATTGGAGCTACAATTTGGGAAGCCTCTAATGTTTGAAGATTAACAACCTAATTATGGAAGTGCTGTGTCAGTGCTTCTGAAATGAATAGGGATTGCATGGAGAAAGGGAATTGAGGATTACCATCTGGGATCAGAAGCACCTTCTGTTTTATTACTCACATTTTATAGTGGTTAGGCTACTCAAGGCTGTTAAATTATACAGAACATGCTTTTATCATTCCTTTTTGTTTGCGTTGAGAAGAAAAACTTGGAATATTTCCCCCCGTGCAGGCTAATGTGTAGAACTCATTCTGAAGAAAGATTGGGGGTGGGGAGTTGCCTATCAAACATTTAATTGTCTCCTGTTGGGAAGGCATGCATCATAAGCAACGCAGAGTGCCTGGCTCTATTTGTGCTTCTTAATATATCAAAGCAAACTTTGTCAGTGTTAATTCTAGAACCCTACATTGTAGACCTTTAACACAAACTGAACCATTTTACTATTCTTGTCCAAAGTAAATTTTGTTCCACTCTTTACCCAACAGACATTTGTAATAATATTTTCATTGTCATTGTTTGAGGTATATCATGCGAAGAAGACTACACAGAGGATACAAAACCATTAGCAATTTAAATAAATAAAGCTATTCAGAACCGGCCATGCAGCATACTGCTGCAACACCAAGCTGGAAACTTAGAAGCATAGTGATGGTATTACGTGCCCTGTTATTTTATATCTCAACCACAGTTCATAGTGTAAATTCTTACCAAGTTTCTGGCCATTGTAGTCCAGATGTAGAGAGCTGGTTTGATTTTATTCCCCTCCCCCGCCCCAGCAGGCTTATTTTCCCCAACCATGTAAATAAACTCACCAAAATTACTAGCCTGTGGAGTGTTTTGTTTTGTTTTACTAGGCTGCTAAGATGTCCACCATGAAAACAAAGTGGGCTGACAGAGGAGGGATGGAGCTGAGGGACAGCTTCCTGTCCTCCATGGCCAGCACAAAACCACATTGGACCCAGCCCACTCACGTACATGGATTTCCTTGTGGCCTATGGGTACCAGGGAAAAGGTTAAAGGATGGTGGTACAGATTTGTATGCATAGTTCTTTCTGCTTCCAGTACTATATGTGCAGCAGATGAGGTTGCTACCTATGCACAGTGGAGGAACATACTGCCTGAATGATCACTGAACAGCAAGAGAAGTGTGGGAATCTGTTTAAGATTTGTTATGCATTTACTAATGTTAACAAGGAACTGGTTTGGACTACTTAGAACACAAGGCATGGCTAGCTCCAGAGAAGGGCAGAGATCTATGCAGGACAGTAACTGAACTTTGCTAGTTGATCAGTAAAGTTGTTTCTATAAAGTACCAGTAAGTCTTGCTTCTTCAGATAGAAAACAACAGAAGAAGAGAGCATATGCAAATAAGAGAGCAGGTCAACCAACCAACCCCGCCCCCATACATGCACACTGTAAGTCACACCTATTTGCTGATCACCTGCTTCTGAATCTTCTGTTGTCCATGTTTGTAAGAGGTGAATCATGGCTGTTATGGGTGATTTTGTTCTTGTTTGGTTTGACCATATCATTTAGAAAACCTTTATCTTGTCATTTTCCAAAGACTGAGGGAAATTACAAATGAGATTTCTAGCAAAAAAAATGGTTGAATACCCAGTTTTAACACTATCTTTAAAAACATACTTTTTTCCTGTTCCCCTTTCCTTAAACATACATGGGTTTGCTTCTATAAAGAAAACAGAATAATCATAATCCAAATGCCGACAGAATCAAATGACTACGTTTACATGCTAAACATGTAATCTGAAATAATGTATTTTATTTTAAAAGCAGGCATGGGGGGGCAGTTTTCATTGGGACTACAGCACCCATAAAAGTTTAACGTTTTCCTCTTTGACCATGGTCCTGACATAACCTCCCCTCCCAAAAAAATCTCCCATTAGGCCCAAGAAGAACGTTTCCATTTTTTCCTCCTCCCTGGTGTCTGCTATCAGTTATTTTTATAAAATGGATGCAACTGTAAATCATGCATTTAGTATCATGCTTGGTTTGCCTCAAAACTGCCTTTTAGGCAGTTGATAAGATTATTACATCATGGTTTGACTGGCTTTACTCTTGCATGTTCAACATCTTTCTTCTAGAATTCTTTTAGTCCACTGACTAGTGTGTTAAAGTTACAGGAGCCATAATCCAAAACAAAATTAGGCTTGGCTGCAATTGATATGCTTACCCATTGAAACTGGTACGTTTAAGCAAGCTTAGTTCAGAGTTGGATTGTAGCCAGGGTCTCCTATCTTTTAAGATGGGTGGGAAACTTGTGGATCTCCAGATGTTGTTGGACTACAACTTCCATAATGCCTCACCATTGGCCATGCTGGCTGGGGCTGATGAGAGTTGGAGTACAACAACATCAAGATAGCTATAAGTTCCCCAGCCCTCATTTAAGGCATAGTTCATTTATGTTAAGTGATCCTAAGTGTGTACTCCTGTTTAAGAGCATAATATCTGATCAAAAGGCCGTCAAGCTTCTCTCCCCCATCCTCCTAGATTAGCAGGTTCTGTAGGGTTGGGGTCATCACTGAGAAGTTTCTGGCCTGTGGTCTAGCCAGCCTCTTTCCCAAAATGGATTTGTAGGAAGGCCTCTGCTTAATGACAAGGGGCACGTGGAACTGTATAGATATTTACAAATTCTGAGTTGTATCCAATGGCCTCTTTCACCAGCAGAATGAGCACAACTGACAGAATGGGTTACCCCTTGCCCTCCAGCCCCCCAGATCTGCTCCAGATAGTTGGGAGACCCCATAGGAGAGGAAGTCCTGTTGTGCAAGTGGATGGCCACTCTGTGATAGTGGATATAACCTTGAATCCATATATTGCTAGTATTGCTACTTACCTTCATGATACCTTTATCAAAAAAGAGTAATTAGGCCACTTTGGTATTGCTAGCAAAATGAACTAATTCTTTCATATTAATATATGCGTTGTATTATCATTCATTTTAGAATCATGATAACACCTTTCTTTTAACAACATGGAATGTTCTAAGTAGTGCCACAAATGCCCCATCATGTCAGGTTATTTTAAAATTCTTTGTTGTGAGAAAGGGAATAATCTTTTATATATTTATATGTGCAGGTAATATATGCTTTGAACACAAAGAATGATGAACATGAAGCTGCTATTCAAGCCCTCAAGGAAGCTCATGAAGAAGAAATCCAACAAATACTTGCAGAAACTAGAGAAAAGATTCTGCAGTATAAGACTAAAGTTTCTGAGGAATTGGATCTGAAAAGAAAGATCCAGGTTTTAGAGGAATCATTGGAAGATCATAAAAAGATGAAGCATCAAGCCTTAACCGAATTTGAAGCTTATAAGGACAGAGTTGAGGATATGCAACTTTGTGCAGAAGCGCAGCATGTCCAACGTGTAGTAACTATGTCACGGGAAGTAGAAGAAATTAGAAAGAAATTTGAGGAGAGGTTACGGAGTTTTATACAACTTCAGGTACAGTTTGAGAAGGATAAACGTTCAGCTCTTGAAGAGCTGAGATCTGCACATAGACTTGAGGTTCAAGAACTTCTGAAGACCCATCAGAATCAGAATGCTAGTTTAAGCAAGGGACAGGAAAAGTTAGAAGAATTACACAGGCGGGACGTGGAAGAATTGAATTCCAAAGTTGAAGAGTTAAGATTGGAAAGAAAAAAGCTTATTGAGGACTATGAAGGTAAGCTCACCAAAGCTCAATCTTTCTATGAACATGAACTTGATACTATGAAACGGTCACAGCTGTTTACAGCTGAAAGCCTAAAAACCTGCAAAGAGAAAGAAATGGAACTAAGAAAGGAGTTTCAAAGCCAAGAATCTATTTTACGAAAAAACTTGGGGAAGCTTAAGACTGAATTGCAGATGGTACAGGATGAAGCTGGCGGTCTACGAGAAAAATGCCAGAAGCTTCAAGTAGCACTAAGTACAGCAGAAAACAATGTACAGGTGAGATAAGCATTGCTACACTATTTATTTATAACAAAATCAATGAAACTTGTAAGAAGTTAAAGACATTTGTATATGAATTGCTTATGAAAATTCGTCTTTGTCACTACCACTTCACATTTTTTCTTTTTTGCTATGTTCTCGATGAACCATTTATTGAATATTGAATCTCAAAGCCATTCAGATGTTAAGCATTTCCTATACACAACATGCTTCCATGTAAGAAAAAATATAAACAAGCCGTGAGTTGTTGAATTCTGCATTGTTGTGATGTAAGAATCCAACCATTTGTTAACCATGAACAACCCAGAAAGACAATCTATGGTTTGTGAATTTGGGTTGTTTAAACCATGGGTTGCTGTATCATATGAACCTACAACCATGGGTTATTCATAGATTGTTTCACCAGGCTACAGTAGTGATGGGCAAGAGTAGAGTTGTAAAATTTCCGGAAATTTGAAGCCATGTGAAAAAAACTGATTTTTTTCTGGATTTTTTCAGGGGGAAATGGAAATTTCGGAGGGGGGAAATTAAATAATGCAGTATTAACACTTTTTACAGATTGAAAGTTATATTGTTACTTTGGGAACATAAAATGTAATTAAGTCCAAGTTGGTTTGACATAAAATTATTACATTTGGTATATTAAAAGTACAGTGTATTCAAGCAATTATTACAAATTAGATTTACTTTTTTATTTTTATTTTTTGTAACAAATGGAGCGACAAGCTCCTGAACTGTTAGGAACACCTGAACTGTAAGGAACCTCTTTGGTTTTGCCAGTTTATGAGGAGCAGGCAAAATATAATTTAAAACAAAACCAGAGGAAACCATCAACATTAGTAACAAAGAAAATTATTTATGTCTCCACTACTCCTCCACAGCGTCAAGCAGACATAAAGCACCCATTCCCATAAAAAGAACTAAGAAAAAGAGGGGACCAAGATTCAATGAACATGCATGAAATTTAATCAGACTCATTTTCTGAGCTATAGCTATCAGTTTCAGTCTCTCCTTCAGTGGCAGTACCCCTTAGAGGCAGAAATGCATCTTGCTCTTGCATTTGAGAGTTGTAGTCTCAGTTTGCAACCTAGGACTTGCTTGTCCTTGGTGCACAGAAATAGTGATAATCTGATACTGTACATAGTTTTTAGAAATCATTTGGAGAAGTAAACATTTGAACACCTTGTCTTAAACATTTTATTCATCATGCTAAAATAAAACATCCCATAATCCATTTTTCAATTTTTTGGAAAAAAACAGGAAAAAAAAATTCTGAATTTTTCTGTTTTTCCCCCCAGCCCTTCACATCTCTATGCAAGAGTAGTAAAACAACAACAAACCAGTACTACACAAAGACATTTGGGATACAACCCAGGAATTATTGAGAAAACAAACTATGGTCTGTTTAATTATCTGCTAGACAAATCCTGGGAAGGGCAACAAACCATAGGTTAACCATGGTTTAAATAAACCATGGATTAGTGTTATGTGTGAACCAGGTCATTATATCCAAGAATGGGCTTTCCATTCATATGGGCTGTTTCACTAATTCCATTGATATGTGAAGTCCTTCACGGCTTAGTCATAAATTCCTTCAGTTCTTGATCATATTTTTCTAAATTCTTGCTATTTGAGTATTCTAAACTAGTTGCCTTGTATGCATCTTTTGCTACTGATAAGAATATATATGTTACTTGTTTTAACATTTTAACTCACTGCATAGTTTATTTGATTTTCTTTCTAGAACACTATGGAGTAATGTACTCACATTCTTCCTGCAAATTTGGCATATACTGCTGTGCTAAATAATGCAATCATTAATATTTAGTACATTGCCATTTTCAGTCTACTGTCTCCATGCATTTTAAGCACTTATCAATTTTCTATGAGTGTCATCTAACATAGCCTATGGCTTGAAGAAAGGATAAAAATTGTATATTGTGCATGCATAATAAATGGCAGTGATTTGCACTCAGTGGCAGCTTAGTCATTCCTTTTTTTTTCATTTTGCTTCTAGGCTGCTTTTTGAATTCACATATTTTCTTTTTTAAAAAAGTTCATTTTTGAAACAGGAATTTAATATATTGTCTAACTGAGCTACATATTTATTTGTCATTTTAAATTAACTTTTTTTTGTTAGGGAAAAATGCCAATATGTCTAGTATTACTAGAACATTGGTTATTTTTATATGCACTGTAACTTTGTGAGTATATGGGACTTGGTCTTTTTTATGGTGGTGCAAAGGCTCTTGAATGCCCTCCTTGGAAAAGCCCATTTGGCCCCTCTACTTCCAGCCTTCAGAAAGAGTGACAAAAGCAGGGCGGTTTAGATATGCTTTTGACATTATCTGATCCTTAGAATATTTTTAACGCTTCTGTTTTGGTATATTGCTTTTTGTTTGAATTGATAATGCTTTAAATTGCTATTGGGAAGAATCCAACATCAGGAGAATGGGAAGCAGTATGACTTTCAGCAGTCCCCCCTCAACCACACAGCTCCCTCCCCCCTGCACAGCCATGATCTGCTTTGGAAAGTTGGGGGACCTTGCAGAGCAGATTTTGGGGAGCATAGGGTGCTGCAGGTGAAAGGGAGAATCACTGAAAATCCCACCCTTCTCTGTTCCACTGACAGAAGCGTTCCATCTGTGGAAAAAACAATGGGCATTCTGACCATTGTTTTGTCATGTTTTGTGAGTCACATTGCAGACCCTTGTGGTGTTAATATTAACATTTATAATATTAAAAGTGGATGTACATCTGCCTTTCAGCACCATAGCTCCAGAAACATGAGATTTAGACACCTGAAAGTTAGCATGCATGCTAAGGTGAGCGTAGGGGTGTGTGCCTCAGGGACGTTTGGTTTTTAAAATGCATGAATTAATTTTAATTAATGTAAATGTATTCATGTGTTTGGAGTTTACAGTACCATGCATAGTCTCTAGGTGACAGACTTCTCTAACCAGCACATAACTTCGCAGTTAATATTGTTTGAAGTCTGGGGGAGTAGTCAAAGTGACAGTTAAATGGTTGCCCTGTCTCCGTTGCTGTAGGGCAGTTGCCTCTCAAGAGAATGGAGTGGAGAGACTCTCCCTCAGGGGACTGCAGAGGTGCTCCATGGCAGGGACTTTGCCTAGGGGTTCCAGCAGCTCTGACTTCACTCAGGCAGCTCTAACAATTGTGTAACGTTGATTGAAGGCTCTGCTGTATCAAACCAAGGGTTATTCCTAACCATGCAAAGCTAGGTCCATTTGCTAGTGTGTGGCCCTGTTCAGAAGACAGTTTAAACCATGGTGTTTAAGGGTTTAAAGTTAACAAAAAAGCCTTAACCACCGTGGTTTAAGGTGTTTTCTGAACAGGGCCTGTGTCTGTTTGTGTATATAAAATATGTATATCTACACACTTAGTATGGTATTGTTTTCTATATATGTGATGTATAATATATAAATATATAAAATATAATATAGATATATGTGTGTGTGTGTGTGTGTGTGTGATGTATAATATATAAATATATAAAATATTATATATATATATATATATGGTTTAAAATTTTGTATACTTTTTTTAATGTCTACTTTTTAAAACTTTTGTAAACCGCCCAGAGAGCTTCAGCTATGGGGTGGTATATAAATTTAATAAAATAAATAAATAAAATATGCTCTCTACGGCTTCTTCCAGGTGAGCCTTTTATTGTGTAATCATCCCGGCTCATTCTTGGAATTTAACAGAGGGTCTAGAAGTCATTGTCTTTAATTTGTAACCCTCCTGTGTTTTCCCATTGTTTCCTCCATCTTTTTACTTACCAAAAAAAAATCTGTTAAGGAGAAAAAGACAGAATACCTGCGCAATGCCATTCAACTGGTAGCGCTAGGAGCCCTCTGTCTGGAAACTCAGTAGGTTGGATCTAGAGGTATTCTCCTGCATACAGAAGGTGTCTTTTACACATTCAAAATCTATTTATATCATGCTGTAGAGTGCTGTGAAAGAAAAGTGAAATTAAATCCAATTATATTCTTATGTTTGTGCAAGGATTTATGCACAAGTGGATGAAAGAGAACTACTACAGAATCTACCTGTTATAGCACTGTGTGCACCCTGGTATTACCTCTTTAAAAACACTATGTTTTACTTCTAGTCATGCTTCTTAGATTCAACCAGTCTGTGAAAAGAATGCATTTCCTGTTCACCACCTGATATCCTGTAATAGTAATACCACTTTGAATAATCTGCCACAAAATGTTAATATTTTAATCAAATGATTACTACCAAAAAGTAAAAGTGTAAACCTGGGTTAGTCAGACTTGTATGCAAAAGGAATGTACAGCTTGTGGAAATCTCAAGATTCTTTGATTAAGGCACTGCAAAACAATATGCGGGCAAGAAATGTTTTTTTTTTTTTTAAACTGGGTAATAATTTATAAAATTATGCTCAGATGTCATCTGCACTGGTAAATTTCATTCATACTTGTCCAATTGTAAGACTGTTACTTTGTCCTTTTAATAAGGTTCTTTATTCTCTTAGGCACTTCAGAAACAGCTAGATGACGTCAAAGATGAGGAAATGTCATTGTTAAGTAAACACAAAGAGGTTGAAAGTGAGCTAGCAGCTGCTAGAGAACGCTTACAGCAACAGGCCACAGATCTAGTACTGAAAGCCAGTATGTGTATATATATTTGTATGTGCTTTGTGTGTAATCTACCATAAGTATTTATTCAGAATGTTAGTTTTTGTTCTGTATTTCAGTGGGAAATGCATGGTAGCTTTTATACTTTTTTCTGTGCTTTTCATTTAATTTTATTTTTATTGAAAGCAAATTGTAGCCTTTGAAACAGGTTTGTTTAGCAGACTCTATTTCCGTTGTTTTAGTGAAAAATCATACACAGCACAATCCTATGCACATTTTCTCAGCATAAGTTCCACTATGTTCAGTTGGAGATACTACCAGGTAATAGGATTCTGGGCTTATGACCTAAATGTATAGTTCATGAATTAAAAGCTTATAGGATAACTCTCTTGGGACCTTTCTACACTTAAGGATTATCCCAAGAAAATAGAGGGATCGTCCCTGCCTGCTCCCAGGATGCCCTATGTGTCATTTGGGTGCTCAGAGATGATCCCAGGAAAAAAGACAGGTGGAGAAACGGCTTTGGTCTTGCCAGAATTATCTTACATTTTGAACTTTTCAGCCTATGTGTAAACTATAATGCAACAACTATGCTCTTTAGGCCTAATTATAACAGGCAAAATGCAAATTGAAAGTAAGTGTATGTATAACAGTCCAGTTGAAATGATTGCATTGCATTGTCTATTAGATTTAGTGGTGTTGTTGCATTTTTGAAGGGGTTGCTCCACACATTGGTGAATCCAGTGTTGGGAATGGGCCTGTGCCAGCCACTGTGTGTATGAAATGATGCACACATGCATATCCCTGCATGTTTAATATGCTTGATATCTACTATCATCCCACCGTTGGTTTTTGAAGTGGAGGGATTATGCTACATCATGCATCTGGCTGTGCTCACATATGCCACATTTACCATTGTAGTGTGCCTGTTGTGCACTGCTGTGGATTAAGTAATTGATTATTGAATTCATTAATGTGTGAATCCCTGAAAATGTTGTCATTGAGAATTTCAGTGTAGCAGCAATTAGAAACATTTTCATCGAGATTTTAAAAAAGAAAGTCTCCTCACAAGGCCAACTCTGCCGTGCCTTAATTATGTTTCTGATTCTCTCTTTGACACTGATGTGGTTCTTCCTTTACTTTCCTGACACTACTTGTAATTTGTAATTAAGGTTCAGATTATCAAATCAGAGAAATGTCTTATTGGTGCTTTTTGTATTTTTTAGTCCTGAAGCAGGCCAAAGTTGCATCATAGAAAGCTTTTTGTGCCAAAAATCAGAGTTTTTCAGTTGCTTGTGAGGAACAGACCTCTCTATTTTCATCACATGTGAGAAACACCCCACAAATAAGCACTACTCAGTGGATTCTTTTCATGGAAAATAAGGCTATCAATGGCTACAAGTCATTTTTAATATACTCAATATGTCTAAATGACTCTTGGACAGTTATTGTACTTGGACAATCATATCTTGGTTTAATAAGATACCCTGGCTTAATAAACCAAGATATGAGCAAGCTTTGGGACCATGCACAGAGCCCCTTCCCTCCACCCTTCTCAGCACAGTTGATCCTTGGATTTTTTAAATTTATAGATGAATTAACTGTAGTTTCTTATGTCCAAACAACCAAACTGTGGTTAGCAGGTTTAGAACAAATCAAGAACATAAACCAAATTCAAAGCATAGCTTAAGATCCAAAATATCTGAGCACAGTCTATATGTGAAGCGATTCTAACATGAGATGCCAGAAGTACCTGAGATTCTAAGCTAATATTTTTACAGGTCACATGGGAATGCTTCAAGCTACTCAAATGACCCATGAAGTTACAATAAGGGATTTGGAATCAGAAAAATCTAGATTAAAGGAGAAGCTGTCTCAGCTTGAGGAAGAAAGAAGTCTATTACAAAGCAAAACGCAAAGCCTAGATGAAAGACAAAGGCAGCAAATCC
This sequence comes from Elgaria multicarinata webbii, assembly GCF_023053635.1. Taxonomy (NCBI): domain Eukaryota; kingdom Metazoa; phylum Chordata; class Lepidosauria; order Squamata; family Anguidae; genus Elgaria; species Elgaria multicarinata. Next base: position 88,315,064 of record NC_086174.1, read on the forward strand.
TTGCACTGGAGAAGGTAAATGAAGTAATACACTTTCAAAAAGAAAACTGTTTTAATGATGTATCAGGAAAATGATCAGATACTGAATTGACAAACACTACGCAACAGGTAAGATTTTATAATAAAATACTTCTCAAATGATAGCAGTAGAACTTGTGAACAATCTAGAAAATGCACATAACATTACATTCTTAGCTAAGTCGGAGGAGGAGGAATAGAATAAAATAGAATGAAACAAATGTTGCTCTGCAGTAACACACACCAAGTTTTGATTCTCATTCAAAACTCATTGACAGTAGCAAATATATGGAAAACCACCAAGTTCTGTAAATGCATGAGGGGGAAGTGAGTTGTTCCAACATTGGATGGGCTTCTAGTAAAGGCTTTTAAGCCAAAAGCCAGTTGGACCCGACCCAGAGCTCAGCTACCGTTATCAGAACTCTCTCTCTATAGCCCTATTCCTGAGGAATTACTTTCTCTTGAGGAGACCTGTTCTGGAGGCAAGATCTCCTGCGCAGAGGAGCCCTACTAGCCTGTCACTTGAGGCAACGATGTTTACAGCATCTGCTTCAGTAGGGGCATGACAATCAGAAGGAGGAAAAAGAGGGGGCATCTTTAGGGATAGAGTTCCAGGCATGAGGGGACAGCAAGAGATTATGGGTGGAGTCCTTTAGGGGAGCACGAGAGACCTTTAGATCTAGGATGGCAAGAGTTGCAAAACTGAAGGTCACAGGTAGGAGCAACGACTATAGTGCATGTAATTTTTTTAAAAAAATTAAGCTGATTTTGAAATTGTTGTATTATTTGAATTAACAGAAAGTGAATGAAGCAAGAGAAACACAACGAGAATATTATGAGAAGGAGTTAATAAAACTGCAAGCAAGGCTGGAAGGGGAGGCTGCACAACTAAATGAGGCTCATTCTAAGACCTTGGAGGAGTTGGCATGGAAACATCATACTGCTCTTGAGGCAGCACATAGCAATGCTAACAAGGAGAAAAAGAAACTTCAAATGGTAAGAAAACTATAATGTGAGGACCATTCTTGCCTTTGCTGTGAATAAAGCTTTTGAGTAGAAATTTTAACTATATGACATACCTTAATTGTTCCAAATATTTTTTCACTAAGACGTTTGTCAAAACCTTCAGCTACACTAATTATTCCTGGTAGAAAATAGAGACTGGATATTAATATTATTTAAATAAAAATAGGCAGCAATTCCCTCAGATTTGGCCAAGTATCAGGGCTTTTTTGTGGCAGAAGACCATGTCATTCCTTGACTGCCTGCTGGAGGTCAAGTAGGAAGTAACTTGGGTGTTTTAAATGAAGGCATGCCGGTTGGCAAAGCCGCAGGCCAGTAATGCCAGACATATGGTGGATTGCAGTTCAAAGGTTATGGCTAGTGCCATAGGTTTATGCATGGTTAAGATCTCTTGGTCTGAATAAGGAAGTCCAATCTTGCATAGAAGATCTTCCGTTTGATGAGGATGTGTTATTTAGTTCAAATGATACAGGACACCCTCAACCAGGTGCAGAGAATAAAAATTAGCACCAAGAAGGTGGGCATGGGATCAACTCCATAGTCATACTACCCATGTTCTCAAAATCCGTTCTTTTAAGGGACTTCAAGTTCATGCTCAGTATTCTGACTAAGCTAGGTCTCTGCATGAATCATGACAAATTATACCCCATTATGTACATTCAATGGATTGGAGCTACTTTGGATTCTAGTGTTCCTGCCAATGGACAGGTTGAGAAGACTGCCCTCAACAACAAAACTCACTACTAGACAGGGCTCAGTTTCTGCTTCTGTCATCCAGAGATTACTTGGCTTGATGGTGACAACCACATATATCACATTTGCCAGATTGCAGATGCATGTTCTACAATTTAGGTTCCTCTGAGCACTTTTGAATAATAGTAACTTGGTTCAAACTTGGCATTTACTACCAAATATGGTTTGTTGATTGCTTCACTAGCAGACTGTTTGTTCTCATCTTCTCAGAGGCTGCCCTTTCACACCTCAACAACCGTTCCACATAGTGGAAACAGGTACCAGGGATGGAGGGTGCACTGCCGGTGCATGCCACATAGTTGGACACTGAAAAATGGTTTCTCATCAATGCACCTGAACTTCTGGCAGTACTGAAACCTGCCCATGTGTCCGAACTGGTACTTCAGAATTGAGTTATCCAGACTACATTGGATAACACAGCAACAACCTACTATATATAAACAAGCAGGAGGGTTGAGGAGGCCAGCCTGATGCCAACATAGTGATCTTTTCGGCACCAGGTTAAAATTTCCTTTTTTTCCCCTCAGGCATTTGGCAGCATGTAATGAGTTTTTAATCAGGTCTTAGATTGTCTTTGCATGCAGTTTGCCAGTTCATGATCTCTGCAAAGCTGCCACATGGTCACAGCCATCTATATTAACAAATATTAAACATCGGTGCTCGAGCCCAGGGAGATGCTGTGTTCAGACAGGCAGTAGTGCTGTTGTTGTTGTTGTTGTGATCTCCTGCCCCACCACCTCTGATAAGACAGCTTGTTACATCATCCACTTGTGTGATGCTCAGAGACAACAACAGCTTTCCATCCCTGCTGCAGGTTTTCTTCTATCTAACGGTGTTTTGGGGCCACTATAAAGGTCTTTTGAAACTGCAAGGGAAGGCAGGAGCTGTGTCACTTGAGTATGTGCTGTAGGCTTTCCTTCTTTAAACTTCTCAGCTCTAGAATGTTCCTCTGCTCTAGAAAGCTCAGCACAGGCGTTAAACCCATATGTGTGAATGCACAGGTGACCACTCAAAGAACTATATTTACAGGTAAACAACCTGACCTTCATGCAAGGGCTTGCATTAGCCCAGAGGAAATTTTTCAAAACCCTGATGCTCAAACCATATAACAAACTGTTTTTGAGACTGTCCTCAGTTTTATAAGCAGTTTGCCATGTGACAAGGAGAAAAATGAATCTAAAGTCCTTTCGGGCTCACCAAACGAGTTTCTTGGTGGTTTGGATCCTGACTACAACTTCAGTACATAATGAACACTGAAAAGCCATGAGATTTTTTGTTCCATTTTCTTAAGGAACTGGAGCAGCAATTTGAAAAAGAGAAGCTACATTTTGAAGACGAGAAGAATCAGCTTCGACAGCAGTTGGAAAACCTGAGGGAAGAGCTGACAACCAAGCTGACTTCATCCAATCAGGAGGCAAGAATCAGCTTAGTCATATCTGCTAACTGTCGTGTGCATTTGACCACATTTAATCAGTAATGATATGTTTTAGAGTTGTATATTAAGATTTGGTATGTTCTTCTTATTTCTATTTAAAAGAAGCATTCTATAAACTTTTAAAATATATACAGTTTTTATATTCACAACGCCGCCCTAAGATGTACGGCGCCCTGAGATCTTATTGATATAGAGTGGGATATAAATGTTTTAAATAAATAAATAATAAATACATATATAAATGATGTAGTAGGGCAGATGTGGAATGAGGTGGAAAAAACAGCACCTCAATTAGTCATACCAGAAGGGAGGAAAGAATTCCAGTGCAGAGTGATAACAAAATCTTTAGTGTACCTCTACACATTTTGAAATAAAGATTTCCTTAGAAGCTTGCAAGAAAAATGCAGATTCCAAAAGTAGGAAGTTTTATTGCTCTAAATATGTATAAAACCTTTAACAATCAGATTAACAAAACCAAAGGAGAAAAGCAAGGTCCTGAAGGAGTCTTTATTCCAAAATGCATAGATCTACATTAAAGATTTCTGTTATCACTCAACACTATAGCAGAGTGAGAGAAATTGTTCTCTCTCATGATGCTAGAATAGGGTCTCTCAGCTGATTAGTTTTCCACACAATACGTAATTTACATGTAGAATTCACTACCACAAGAGATGGCAGTGGCCACTAGCTTAGATAGTTTTTAAAACCATTTGTCAAATTGACAATAGGGCTATCAATGGGTATTAGATGTGATAGCTAAATGTGGAAGCTTCATAGGCAATGTGTAAGTTCAAAGGCAGTATACCAATACCAGATGCTACAGATAAACAGCAGAAGATCATCATCTTTATGCCCTACTTGTAAAAAGTAGCCACTGTTAAAACTTGAATGCTTTATTAAAGCTTTCATGATTCTACATCCATTTTAGAATAACTGCAGTTTGCCACGTTATCTGAACCTGAACAAACTCTGGTTAATCTTAACTATGGATAGTGGAAACAAGCCAACTTCCCCATCTTTTCCAGGTAGGGCAAGGAAAGAATACTGCCTGAAACCCTGGGGATCCACTGCCAGTCAGTGTCGAGAATACTGGGCTAGATGGGCCAAGGGTCTGACTCAATATAAAGCAGCTTTCTATGCTCCTATAGTTTGAAATTTGACTACATAATAAGCAATCCCGTTAAAATCTTGTATACTATATATTTCCTAGAATGGAATAAGAACGTTTTTTCTATAAATTTTAACAGTATTCCTTAATTTATCTCCCAAACTTTTGTTTGTGCATTCATTTTTAAATTGCTGTATGGTTTTCCTGAAGGGGATTGTTTTTTTCTGAAAAAGAGGGGTATTATTTAATAACTTGAAAACCTTAACATCCTGTTATTGCTGTCTAAAATACTTGTAAAGATATAATACAGCACAATTTATTGAAGTATTGCTGCTTCTCATAATTTCCTTGAAGCTACTAGTAATCTTGTGAAAACCTATTTTATGCTTATCTTCAGAGTAATAAGCTGAAATGTTAAAAAGTCAGCTTTGCAAATAATTGAATGCTTATAATTTGTTACAGAAATTATTGTTACTATTCAGTATCCTGAAAAGACCAATTAAGACAATTAATAATTTCAAAACTATTCATCAGGTTATACTTTATCTCATACAGATATTAGTAAAAAGCTTTTAAAGGAATTAGGAGCTGTTCAGAATAAAAGTTGATTGCTTCTATTGAATACAGTGGGGCTTACTTTTCAATAGATATGTATGTATAGGATCCATGCTTCAAAGTACCCCCAACATTTGGTGGGGGACTCTTTCAGTTCAGAGGACTGCTGCTAGAACTTGGGAGCTAAAGGATCCTTGTGCACATGCGAAACACTAAAGATTGTGCTTCGAACTTGGCTGCTAAGTAGATAGCAGTGAAGGAGGGTTGTAGTAGAATGCTGCCTGTCTCACATGTGAATGGTCAGATCCCCATTGTGATTGCTCAAGATCTTAAGTTAACAAGGGTGTTGCCTACATAACAGACACCTTCTTAGAAAGAAAATACCAAATAAAAGAGTTGTGTATAGTAATTAGATGTATCTGCAAAATTTTCTTTTTTGGGGGCTGAGAAACATAGTTATATAATCACAACAATATTTTTGAAGCAACATATCTAATAAAGTATAACAGAAAATCTTTTTAAAGGGGGACAACAATGGTGAGGGGACCAAAAGTACCAGCAGGGACACACTCCCCTTGTCAATACACATACGAAGATTATCCACTAAGGTGACCATAGTGGTCTCAGCTCTGTATCCTGCCCTGAAGCCGCTTTGAAATGGGTCTAGAAAATCTGTATCATCCAAGACTGCTTGGAGTTGAAAGGCTTTTGCCCTCTCAATCACCTTGCCCAAAAGCTGAAGATTTGCTACTGGTCTGTAATTAAAGTCCAGGGAGGGCTTTTTTTTAGAAGCGGCCGTACCACCGCTTCTTTTAAACATAGTGGAAAACTCCCCCCCCCCCGAGAGATGCATTAAAAACATGTTGTAGTTGTTGTCTAACTGCATCTCCTCCCTGGACGACCAGCCAAGAAGGACAGGGATCAAGAGGGCAAGTTGTCCTCACTCGTCCAAGCAGCTTGTCCATGTCCTCGGTATTCACCAACTGAAATTGATCCAGTGTAAACCTATTCAAGGAATTGCTGGACACTCCATTCTCAGCTTCTGCTATAATGACGGTGTCTAAGTTGGCTCATATCCAAGAGATTTTATCTGTGAAATGATCGTTAAAGGCATCACAGTGAACTACCGAAGGCTCTAAAATCGGATTCAGGGGTTAATCCCCTCACCACCATGAATAGTTCTGCATGAAGAGAAGTCAAGTTTTCCACCATCGGCACTCCAGTCGTCCTTCCTGCTTCAACTCTCTGAGATCTTCTGTATACCAAGGTGTCTGGTTAGAAGCAGGTCGGTGAAGACGTTTGGGGGTGATCATGTTGATAGCCCTAGTTATGTCTTGATTCCATTTATTGACCAGGGCTTCTACAGGATCATCGGTGATACCAGCCATAGAACCCTCTAAGGCTTTCTGGAATCCAAGAGGATCCATCAGCCTTTGAGGGTGGACCATCTTAATAGGTCTGCCAATTCCGCAGGGGCAGATGGTAGCTATGATATTAACCCTGACCAGAAAATGATCTGTCCATGACAATGCAGAGGTATTTATCACCTCTGGCCACAGATCTGTCTGTTTGGAACTGAAAACTGCATCAACCTGCTGAATGTGTGGGTCCAGAAACCAGTTGGGATAGGCCCATGTTTGTCATGGATGCCACAAACTCCTGGGCTGCATCTGACAAACTGGTCCCAAATGGGATGTTGAGGTCATCCAAGACCCAAAGACTGGGCATCTCCAACACCAACTCCGAGACCAGTTCTGTGAGCTCAGCCAGGGAGTCTGATGGGTAGCAGGGTGTCCGGTACACTAACAGAATCCACAGTCTATCCCTGGCTTTCAGACTCAGGTACACACACTTGATGTGATTTAATTCCCAGACAGGAAGTCTGGTCAGGTTAAGATTATCTTTATAGACTGCAACTACTCCACACACATCTGCCCACTTTCCCTCATCTGCTCACTAACACAGTACACTGCTGGGAGAGCCTGGGCCCATGTCGGGCCACTGTCATCTCCCAGCCAGGTCTCTGTGAAGCATGCCAGGTCGGCCTTCTTATCTGTAAGGAGAGCATAGATTATATTTATTTTGTTTTTGTTGGGATGCCACCTTAGGTCATTGTTATTGGACTTCTGCCAACCTTGATAAACATGCCAATACCTCTCTTTGGTTAGTCCCATTTTGGATCCAGTCCTATTGATATTCACCACCTGAGTTTGTTATTAGAAGGAGTGGTGATGGTGACAAATATGTAATTGCAGGAGGAAGCAGATAACAGCCAAAGAAATATAGTAGCACTATTGCATTGCAGGTACTTTACCTATTTTGCTAAAATGTTTTGGAGCATCCACGTAGATACCTCTGAGTATTGTACAACATCATTAATTACATTAATTAATCTTTGTTTAAAACACATGTTATGGTCCATAGCTACATGTAGTTCCAACAATACTGAAAGAATCTCAGGTACATCTAAATTAGAGCGGAACCCTCTGAAGCAAATGTAGAGCATGGGTGGGGTGCTGTGGGTTGAGGAGAGGATGGGAAAGCCCTGTTGTCCCAGCAGATGTCCACTCAAATAATGTTGGATCCAACAGAGTGCCTTAAGAACAAGACTTACTTTTAACATGACAATTAAATGTTAAATTAATAAAAAGAAGCTTCCTTGCTGATTCCTGTTTTAATTCCTATTTATCTCAAGAACCCTGCCTCTTCTTCCTATGCCTCTAATACACAGAGCACTTAAATTATTAATATTTTATTCCCCTTCCCTGTCTCCTAGCTTTTATTTTCATAGCTGGATTTCTAAGGAATTGTTTTAATGTAGTTTCAAATGAAAACGAATGTAGGTTAGCAAACAGACACTAGTTGAATATTTTAGATCTACTTACTACAATATAACTAGAGTTATTTAGATGGGTTAGGTTGTCACTTCACCCATTTAATTTCATGTTCTCAATCAGTGGCCTCACATTCACATTGAATGAAGGAATAAAATAGAACCCTTCTGATCACCAAAGGAAGGTTCGCAAGAAGGCTCGCAAGAACTCTACAGGAAGGACAGGGAAGAGCATACTGGGGGTGGTGTCACTGTGTACATCAAAGAGGGCATAGTGTTGAGTACACTAGAACACCTAAATGGGTCAGACTCTTCCACAGAAGTGCTGTGGGTGACAATACAGGGGCCCAGAACTAATTTAGTGCTAGGAAAGTGCTATCATTCCCCAGACCAGAATGCTCAGAGTGATCTTGAGATGAAAAATGAAATCAGGGAGGCCTCCAAATGAGAAAGTGTTGTAATAACGGGTGACTTCAACTATCCTTCAGAAAATGGAAGTCCTGCCCAAGTGAGGAAAATAAAAGGGAGCACAAGCTTACACAAAGGCGATGCAAGCAGATAATAAGAGATGCAAAAAAGCATTTTGAAGAGCATATCACTTAGAATATCACGGCCAACAATAAAGAATTCTTTAAATATATCAGAAGCAGGAAACCAGCTATGGAAGCAGTTGGACCACTGGATGACAATTGAGTTAAAGGAGTACTAAAGGAGGACAGGGAGATTGCAGAGAAGCTGAATGAATTCTTTGCATCAGTGTTCACTGCTGAAGATACAGTACAGATACCTATGCCTGAACTGATGTTTTTAGGAAGGGAGTCTGAGGAACTGAGGCAAATAGTGGTAAAGAAAGATGAAGTTCTCAACCAAATTGACAAATTAAAATCAAATAAATCAACAGGCCCAGATGGTATCCAACTTAGAGTTCTCAAAGAACTCAAATATGACATTGCTGATCTTCTAACCAAAATATGCAACATGTCTCTAATTTAAACACCAATTTTTAAAAAGGGATCCAGGGGGATCAAGGAAACTACAGGGCAGTTAGTTTAATGCCTATTCCAGGTAAATTGGTTGAAATCGTTATTAAAGACAAAATTAGTAAGCCTATAGAAGGACAAGTCCTTCTGAAAACAAATCATGGTTTCCTAAAATGTAAGTCCTGTCTCACTAATCTTTTAGAGTTCTTTGAGAGTGTAAATAAACATGTAGACAGGGGTGATCCAGTAGACATTGTTTACTTAGACTTCGAAACAGGTTTTGCTAAAGTCCCTCACCAAAGACTCCTGAGCAAATTCAGCAGACATAGAATAAGAGGAGAGGTCCTCTAATTGATCAGTAACTGGTTAAAGAATAGAAAGCAAAGAGTAGGAGTAAATGGTAAATACTCCCAATGGAGGAAAGTAAAGAGTGGGGTCGCAGAGGGATCTGTATTGGGACCAATACTTTTCAACTTGTTCATAAATGATCTGGAATTAGGAGTGAGCAGTGAAGTGGCTAAGTTTGCTAATGACACTAAATAATTTAAAGTGGTTAAAACAAAAACGGATTATGAGGAGCTCCAAAAGGATCTCTCCAAGCTGGAAGAATGGCCATCCAAATGGCAGATGCGGTTCAGTGTAAACAAGTGTAAAGTGATGCACATTGGGTAGGGGGCGGGGGAATACCAACTTCAAACATAACCTGATGGGATCTGAGCTAGTGGTGACTGACCAAGAAAGAGATCTTGAGGTTGAGGAGCCATTTTCAATGGCTCCATGAAAATGTCCACCCAGTGTGAGGCTGCTGTAAAGAAGGCAAACTCCATGTTAGGCATTATAAGAAAAGGAACTGAGAATAAAACGGCCAGGGTCATACTGCCTTTATACAAATCTATGGTGCAACCACACTTAGAATACTGTGTACAGTTCTGCTCATCACACCTAAAAAAAGATATTGTAGACCTGGAAAAGGTGCAGAAAAGGGCAACTAAAACGATTAAGGGGCTAGAGCATCTCCCCTATGAGGGAAGGTTACAACAGCTGGGATTGTTTAGCTTGAAAAAAGGAGGCTAAGAAGAGCATTATAGAGGTATACAAAATTATGCATGGTGTGCAGAATATGGCTAGGGAGACATTTTTTCTCCTCCCATAATACTAGAACCCAGTGTCATCCCATGAAGCTGATGTGTGGGATTCAAGACAGATAAATGAAGTAATACTTCACACAGCGCATAGTTAAACTATGGAATTCACTACCACAAGATGTAGTAATGGCCACCAATTTGGATGGCTTTAAAAGGGGGTTGGATAAATTCCTGGAGGAGAAGGCTATCAATGGCTACTAGTCCTGATGGCTATTTGCTACCTACAGTATCAGAGGCAGTAAGCCTGTGTGCACCAGTTGCTGGGGAATATAGGGGGGAGGGTGCTGTTGCACCTGTGTCCTGCTTGTGGTTCCTGGTCGACAGCTGTTTGGCCACTGTGTGAATAGAATGCTGGACTAGATGGGCCCTTGATCTGATTATGTTCTTATAAGGAGCTGAGAGCATCCATGTATGCCTAATACCGCAGACTGACCAACAGCTCTTTTTTTTCTTACAAAATAAAGTTTTGACGTGGAGTCATAACTAGTTGTGAAATGAATATGAAAATCCATATACTGAGTAGTTGGTAAACAAATGCAGATACGAGATCTTCCCTTTAAAAGAGTGGTATTGATAACCTTTGTAAGAAGCAATACCCCAGTCTTACCAAGCACAATGGACAAGGTATAGCTTATCATTCTAAAAATATTGATGGATAGTATCAATGATACTATTGATGGATAGTATCATTTGAAAGCCATTCCATATGGATGATACAGATATAGACAGCTCAAACTTTAGGCCAAATATGAGCAGAATATAAGGGAAATGTTGCTTTGTTCATTGCATTCGCTTATGTGGCCATCAGATTCAACATCTTGTTGATACTGTAAATAGTTCTTGAAGAGGTGGATCAGACTGTTTGATATTTTGCTGTTTTGTGATAGAAAGAGAGAATTGCAGGAAAGTAAAGTGTGCTGTTTTCTCTATATTTGAGATAATCCTTGTGAATAAAAAGCTATAAAAGATTTGCTTTCCACAAAATCCTGTTACAGAAACCTTTTATAGAGTTTCAACAGAGGTCATGGATTTGTCAAGAGCTATAGCAAAGCCACCAAGTGGGCTTGGCTGCAGTGCAGTTGAATATCTTGAATAAAAGCTTCCACAAATAGATGTAGGTCTATAGCAAATGTAAACCACATTTGGCACTATGGTAGCCCTTAGCATCCCGCTCTTCTCTTTGTGATTGCCTTTTCTAACCTGAAAAAAGGAGGGAGCTAAGTATTAGAAATTCATATTTTTGTCTGTTTGAAATATTTTGGGTATTTTTTTAAAGCAATAGTGAATAATGAAATGAATTGTGAAGTTGCTTCCTCTGTGTCAAAATAGTATTTAAATGATGACGGAATACACAGAACAATTTTTAAGGGACTAAATAACATGAAGCAAGCACAAGTAAATAATCTGAAATTAATTTTTGTTACACTATCATGCTTTTCCCCCTTTCCTTATTGTAGATGGGTCGTCTACAAGATCTAGTAAGAAAAAGTGAACAGGGCCTTGGTACTGCAGAAGGGCACATCTCCAATCTCCAGGAAACCCAGGAAATACTACAAAAAGAACTAGAATTAACCAGGGCAAGACTCAGAGAGACCACAGATTCCCTGTATAATGTTGAGGTAATTGTGTAATACCTTAGAACATATCAACTCCATCACACAATTCAGATGCTCAGAGGAGCACACACATACGTTCCCCCATTTACTACAGTGTCATTTACTGTAACCTCACACATGTATCACCACTGTGATTTGGCAATGGATTCTAGGTTGGATGGGATGAGACAAATTAATGGAGGATAAGTCTAGGAATGGCTGCTTGTCATTATGGCTATGGCTACATGCAACCTCCAAGCTTAGGTTCAGCATGACACTTAATTCCAGCTGCTGGAAGCAACAACGGGACAGAGCTGTTACCTTCTATCATGCTTGTGGTATTCCCGGGTGACCACAGCGGAAAGCAAGATGCTGGACTAGATTGGCCTTTGGTCTGATCCCACAGAGCTCTTCTTACATTCTACATGCACGTCAAACTGCTCGCAGAATTTTAAGTGCTATCTGCTTAAATTTGTTTTATTTACTTAATTTTGATTTGCTTGAAATCCTTGTTCTTTTATGAATAGTTCATGGGGGGAAATAAACCTAGTTTATATGACTAAGTATTATAAAAATACTCATATTTTTAGGAGTCACGATAGTAATTAAGTAAAAATTTATGAACTAAAATGTATCTTTGGGGCACATTAAAAATCATTCCCATTGCTTGGGCATTTGGGATAGGCATTGATGTTGCTTCAGAGCAAAATATTGGCTTGAAATTATTTTGCTGTAGCTTAAATCGTCATGTAAACTTTGTGTTTCTAGGGGGAATTGGACCAGGAAAGGCAACAGCATGAGGCTATGATTGTAGCCATGAGAGAAGAGGAGAAATTTAAAGTTGACAGAATGGCCCGTGATCTCGAAATAAAATGGACAGAAAATCTTCGGCAAGTATTCCCCCACCCCTCTTTTTCTTTTTTTAAGCAAAGCATTTATTAAATGCAGTAACGTAGTATTGGTCAAAACTATGCATTTCAACAGCATTTTTCTACTGTCATTAAACACCAGAATGTGTTTTAGTTCTGTCTCTTCTTCTCAGGCAGGAATGTAGTAAACTTCGAGAAGAATTGAGGCTTCAGCATGAAGAAGATAAAAAGTCAGCGATGACTCAACTCTTACAGTTAAAAGAGAGGGAAAAAAATGCCGCCAGAGATAGCTGGCAGAAGAAAGTGGAAGATCTCTTGGATCAGGTAACTGGAATTATTACACCCATGTGTTATTACCATCTTTAAATTATATCTGAAGTCGGAATATTGTTCCAGGACTAATTCATTTAAAATTTAAGGAAGAAGAGAGAGAAAATCATATGCAGAGCTTTGTGGCCATTGTGTCTGTTATACTGACACTGTATTAAAAAATATGACATGACATGCATCAGTGATGAACTGGAAAATGCCTATAAAGGCTAAGACATGGTTCTGTTCCCTTCATTGCACAACTGTGGACTAAAAGAACAGCCAGATTCCTATGTGACTGTCAGCTCACGATCCAGGTTTGAGAGGAATTTCGTTTAAAAGACTGAACAATATTTCTTTATTCAACAGTCGATTGCATCTATCTGTTTCAAAAGCTCAGAGCTACTCAAACAAAGCATGAAGCATAACAATAAAATCTGAAATATGAAAGCATACAATTATTAATTAAAATCTATCATGAAGTAAAAGTTACACAATGTATACCTCACAGAGCTGAACAAAATCCATAGCTCTAAATTTTCAAAAGCATTTGAAATGCATATTTTGCATTGCTTTCAAAAACCAAGCAAAGATGTAGACACATGAGCTGATCCAGTAATAAATGTCTTGATAGTAACACATATTGAAATATCTGTTCATAATAGAAACCACTTGGTTTTCTGTATGAAATTCTTTATTAGACCCTTCATATTTAAAAATGTTGCTTAAAGTTGTCAAATCATTGTGTTAGGCTCTGTACAAAGAAATAGACAGTAAATAAAAGATAGTTAACAACTTGTAAAAATATTGTCCTTCAGACAGCATAGGAATGGATGTCAGAGCAGGATGTCAGATGAAATAACATGACCCTTTCAGGATTGTTCCAGCACTGCCACCAAACATGCCACGTGGAGACAGGAACAAATCCTCCTCTAGGGATTATCCCACTGCTAGTTCCCAAAATGTATTTTTGTTCTTTAACCAATTCACTGCCACCATGAAACTTCCACCCTCTTATTTATTAAACCCCTTTTTAGGCCTAAGATAGCTGACCATAGAACAGGACAAAACAAATCAGAAGTTCATGTAGCTTAAAACAAAGGTAAGGTTAAAATGTATTAGGAAATAATAAGATACCTTTCTGAATTATGATAACTGTTTCTAAGAGACTTTAACAATGTTACTGTAAGCACCAAGATCTGACTGTGGAAGCTTTAGTGCTTTTCCGTAGCTAACCATAGAACAATTCCCCTATCAGGCTCTGCCCCAATTAACTCACAGGCCTGGCAATGACAGCTTGATAAGCAGTCTTCCCTCTAGTAAGATTTGGCTATGAACTGGAATCTTTGATGCTGTTCACCAGAGTTCCCTTGAAATCTTCTGTTTTGGTCCAGCAAGTGCTCTGTCTTCAGATCATCACCACCAGCTGATACTCAGGCCTCAGCTCTTCCCCCAAAGGCTGCCTCACAAATCTTCTTCAGCTTCTGCACTGTAGGCTCTCAGCATTCAATTTGGCTTCCAAGTACTGCTGCTGCTATTCCTCCTGGCTGATGTCTTCCTCACACTCCCAGTTTCTCAGAGACATACTTGATGACACTCCCCCAGTATGCCTCTCCACAGCTCCTTGTATTTGTTCCAGCCAGACCCTCCAGCCAGTCAGCTTTGTTGTGGCCAACATTCCATCACCCCATCCTCTTTCAAACCCAGGACCAATACATGCATTTAGAATGTTCAGATAACTACCACTCAAATTGTACCAATTTGGATTCTACCTTCCCATATATAGAGCCAGCAACCTAGCTTCACATCCCCAGATAAACATTGTATCTCTCCTCTAGCTCAAGTGAAGAGTAAAGGATGCACATTAATCCCTTCATACTTCAGTCCTTGTTTCAAATCAGTACACTTGAATATATTGAAATTTAGCTCAGATAAATACAGTTTGTCCACACAGGGCAATTATGAAATCTTATCCCACCATAGTTTCCACAGGAGCACAAATGTGTCCCACTAATGGACACTAAAGGAGTTTTGCTCCATCACATCTTGTAAAGTTTTCGAATTGAGCCTTCTGGTCTTTAGACATCCTTTTTTTTTTTAAAGAAAAACTTCACCAAATAAACCTTTAATGCATCAGAACTAGAAAGCATCATCCTTGAAACCAATGGCTGTGGACAGATGGAGCATGGATTTAAATCCCAAGTGATGCATCCTTGTCCTCTGTAGGAATGCACACAAAGATTAAATAGGATAAACTCTGCATTTTGGTATATTCAACATGCAACCCGTTTATAGACACATTTTAGAAATGTAATAACAAAACATAGTTTAATCCTATGCACACTTCCCTGGAAGTAAATCTCATTAAACTTCATGGGGCTTACCTATGGGCAGACATGCATAGGATTATTTCATTAGATTATTAAATAATAGTAGGTAGTTTATCCATGTTCCTCACACCAAGATAAACATTAAGATGAAAATTGCTTTAGATTATGAGGTGGTTTGGGCGTGGAATATCTAACTCAGTTATCTGTATTAGCATTCAGTGTGGATTTTTCAGCATTCTGGCTCACATAGAAGGCCTCCACAGATACAGGAGTTCTCTTCTTCAGACTGTCACCCTCCACAAGACGAGGATGCCAAATCCGATGAGAGGGGGGCAGGGCTGGAGCAGTCCTCACACGTTGATTTAACACCTTTCTGAACACCTGAATAGGGCTTAATCTGTATTCCAATACAGCAAGCTGGTTTTGTCATAAATACAGCTGCAAGTTCCGACATTTCCTGGATTGGGGTATTTGTTTAGTAGCTTAAGTTTTCTGGATTTAATTCAAATATTTATTTACTTCAAAATTGAGATTGTATCAATTATGGAAATAGTATTTTGATTAGTATGTTGAATTTGCATATTGAAAATTTCTCTTTGTAAATTTAGACTTTGGGAAAATATGATTCATACTTCTTTAGTAAAAACATTAAGAAAGGAAAGTACATACATCAGTAAGCATCTTATTGAGACCCTTACTGGTTTGATTGAAAGATGAAACAATCTAAAATGACTGGTGTCTGAATCATAAATCATGTCTCCAGCTATGAAATTACCCATCATTCAATTTAACAATTGTATTGCTCATATGTATGTTACATCTGATGTATATGGTGATGTACCACTTATACATGCTGACAGTACATCTTCAGCTTGTTAGTAAATGGCACTATATTGCTATATATAAAATGTCATTTTGCTATGGACCAGAAAATAATAATATTAAGTAAAATTCATATATAAAAATAAAAAAATGATTCAGTAGACATTCAATTCATTTATGGATTGATTTGAGGTTGACAAAGAAACAGGCTTAGATACTTAATTATGTTGTCAAGTTACCTGAAATAGCAAAATGTATGTGTTCACTATTTTAAAAAAATTAGCTGAACATTTGTTTAAAATATTTAAAAGGATACGCTGACAAAGGCATTAGATAATTGACCATTCTTCCAGAATAGATTTACTGAAGGATCAGATATATTAATTTGAATTAAAGAAAATTAATTAAATACAGGAACATAATAAAATTCTGAGCTGTATACCATTTCCCCCAATTCTTATCGTTTTAAAAATGGGACAAAATACTTCAATGTAATTTCCATGTGTTCAGTGGATTTCTATAACAAACCATAGCAAAAACTATTCTATGTAATTTCTTTCCCAATCAGTTTTCAACATACTTTTCCTTGTCAATTTAATATTAATGTTCTGTGTTTTACTGTCCCTTCTTTATCCCATCTTCTTAGTTATTTCTGAATGTTTCCCTTTATTCCTGTGATCTTTCCTTCATAGCGGCACTGTCTCGGTGAAGCTTTGCATAAATCTATCAGCAATGTAAGTGACTTGCACTTACAATTTGTACATGAGGGCATGCTTGCACTTTTCAGCTTGTGTACTGGCCAGTGCTGCTTCAAAGCATTAGCCTTTGGAAGAAAAAAATGTTCAAGGGAAGAGATTACATATTAATTTCATAAAAAGCTCTGTGCTGCATTCATTCATACGTGTATGTGTTCATATCATTTAACATCAAGCATCACACAGTCATTTTATGTAATGTAAAAGCAAGCTTGCAGGCAGTACATTTGCACATTATAAAACTGTTTATAAGCATGAAATGTGTGGTACTATGCTATAGTTTAAAATAAATGATGCAACTTGGCAATAGTTGACCTACTATATATCCTTCTCTTTTTACAAAGGCATGAAAGACAATCAGTGAGATCCAAATAGCCATTTGCAGAACATTGTGCGTACACACAGCGTAGTCCCTTCTTCTCACATACATACAGAGATGTGTAATGCATCGTGTTGCAGTGCAGCTGCGGGGGAGGATGGAATTGGCAACTCCCCGTGTGCATGTGGAAGTGCCTTTCACTCACACTTGGGGCTGTTTGGATCCCAGCTAATATTTACAAGTTCTATTAGGATAAATGGAAGAATATTGTTGTTTTTCATCTTCAGGACTATCAAAACAATTGAAGATCCTCTACTGCAGCCTTTTGCAACCTGGTACCCTCCAGGTGTTTTTGACTTAAACTCCTATTAGCCCCAACCAGCACGGCCAGCTCAATGCTGTGAGTTGTTTTCCAAAACTTTTAGAAAGCACTAGTTTGGAGAAGGTTGCTCTAAGGCATTGAATTATAGTGATGAAGAATTTGTGCGCAAGCTTTCATAGTCATGCCACAGTTTACTAAAACAGAATGTCACTTCAGCTGTAATAGCACAGATCTGCCACTACTATAGGCTCTTACAGTGCAAACGTATAGCTGTCTAGTCAGAAGTAGGGTCTCACTGAGTTCAATGGAGCTTACTCACAGGTAAGTGGATATAGGATTAGAACTTTAGTGTCCCTGTGGTTGTAACTGTGGGTAGAATTGCAACCATGGGCATCAACTGTAGATAGCCACATACATAGATGAAGAAGAAGCGCACACACATCTGGAAGAGGATTCCCCCCCCCCCCCGCAGCCCTGCTGTTTTTTCATTTAAAACCAACTTGCCAGATCAGATGGGAGTTCAGCTGCAGTAGAAATGTTCAAAATACATTAGGCTGTATGTGGGTTTTCCACCACCTGCGTATATGGCTGTTTAGATTGTAGCCATGGTGAATAATAAAAATAATGAATAATGTCATTAGTATCCAAATGGGAAGATAATTGCAGTAAAAAAAAGAGTATTCAAGCTATTTATACTGATTAATACAATTGGATTATTTCTATCACTGTATGCTATTTTGGAGATTCACTCTTAACTAAATGCTTATGAGTTGTACCCAGTGGTAGTACTGACTTAACACAATACATGTATTTATTATTTATTTGTTTGTTTGTTTATTTGTGATACTCTATACTGCTTAAAATAATAAAATCCCTAAGTGGTTTGCATACAAATATTAAAATCACATTTAAAATCATTATTAAAAACAGTTCCAACTACAACAATATTACAGAGCAATACAACTTGTAGGAAGATGGAGCAGCATGAATAATTGCAATCAATTACTGTTTTACTCGTCAGGACACCCAATTTTTGTTGATCTCCCCCAACCCCGATGCCCTCTGAAAAGCTGCTCCTGAGTGTCAAGGGAACAATATGGGATATGGTGAGGAGAGTTGAGGAAGGAAGGGAAGATCAATGAAACTGGTTGTCCCAGCCTGGGTAAACCAAAGTGCTTTCCACTAAGATAACAACATCATTGGATTCAATACATGTAAAGCACTAATGCTTGACAAAATATAATATTTTGTCCAGCTTTTAATAGTGCTTTTTATCTGATGAAATATAAATCGTAATCATCTAAAACTGTACACACCTACAGGGGTGGGGTGCAGAATTGCTTATCATAGATTCCACTATTGCCAATATAATGCAAGGAAAGGAAACAATAGATTATTATTGATAACTAACAGAATTGAAAACAATTTTAAAATGTGGAGGCTTAAAATAGATTCCTTATATTTATATGTTTTATATTAAGAGTGAAGCAGCATTTATAATTCAGGCCATTATGTAGATGACCAAACTGAGTTTTCCTTTTTATCCTTGTCCTCCTCCTTGAAAAGGAGATAGTAAGTAAGTTTCTAAAATTGATTTTTTTAAGAAAACAACTTATTTCATGCATGTTTGCATTGCACATAAAACATTATGGGTTGGATCCAGCATCTGCCTTCCATGGACATGCTGATAGAAGGTGCCTCTGCCTGATTTTCAGGGAACTCCTTATACCCACACCACAGTTGACCCCATTCAACAGGGTATCCAAACCCTCTGTGTAGCTTTTTCAGGGCTGAAGGGACTGCCATGGGGAGGAGGTGTGGGGTTCTACTTCTATCAGCCAAGTTGTAGGCACCTAAATCTGGATCCAACCCTTTGTCCTTAATTCTGCCACTTTTTATGGAGTTGAATGTGATGCATCTCTTTTGTACTTTTGTTTGTAACAAAATATGTTATTTACATATAAGGTATGTGTCCTGATTTGATAATGATTTGTTAAATTTAAATAAGAGTAGGGCTCATGTCCAAGCCTGGTCAGTGCTGAGTTATCAGACGTTGGATATTACTACTACCAAGGGGATAAAGTTTAACTAATTAATTATTTCTTTAAAAGATTTTTAACCTGGTTTTCAGGGCATACTGCTCCCATATATTGCAATTGAATATACATTTACAATTAACACACAAATACATATGTAGGAGCAGCAGCAGCTAATGCTTTTTAAGGACCAAATTCAGACTAGAATAAATGTGTTTTCAAGGGTGTTTTTTTTAAAAAACAAAACAAAACAAAAACAAAGTTAGCTCAGATGAGCCATACATATCTCCCTGGGGAAGGCACTCCAAAGGTGTAGGACCACCGCTGAGAAAGACCTGTCCCTAGTACCTATCAGCCTAATGGCACATGCTGATGGGTCAAAGAGTAGGGCCTTTAACGTTGATCTTATGCTTGGGCAGGCTCATACAGATTTAGGCGGTCTTTCAGGTAATGTGTTCCCAAACAATTAAGGTCTTAAAGGCCAAACCCAGCACCTTGAATTGTGTCCAAAAACTAACAGGCAGCCAATGCAAATGATATAGGATAACTTGGCTGGGCAATTTTGGGAGGACCGGGGCTGTTTTGCCCCCTCCCCCCTCCTGCAGGCGGCAGTCTTCCAAAAAATTCATTTCTAAAACAATGGCATCCGGAGCACCCCAAAAAAGTGAAATCTAGCTGGTTTGCAAGCTAAATTTGACCCTTTTAGAACTCCATAGCCATAAATGGGTCAAATCCAGTTTGTATGCAAGCAAGCTAGATTTGACCATTTCGGTGCTTGGTTGTGGTCTGGACATCATTTTTTTCAGTATTATTACTTTTTACTATTGGGGTGTGTGTGGAGGGGGGGCTACATATTGCCCAGCCCTGCAGAACAGGAATAATATGATCCAAATGACTAGTTCCAATAAGCATTCTAGATGCCACATTATGTACCAGTTGCAGTTTCCAAATTGTCTTTAAGGACATCCCCACATAGAGCGAATCACGGTGATCTAACCTGGACATAGCCAAGGCATGTATCACTGTGGCTAGGCCAGCTTTCTTTAGAAAGGGCCATACCTACTAAATGAGCCTAAGCATATGATAAGTATGATTATCTTATTTATAATTGTCATGTTTATAGTGCAGGAGCATAAAAGTCAAAAGCAAAGCTTTGCTGAAACACTGCATAGGTTGATTCCATTGTCCCTGTGGAGCAGATGAAGTAGAATATAGCAGTAACAAGGAACAGGACCATTGCTGAGATAAATATTGTTTATGGATGGAAAAGTATTTTGGAAATGTATGTATGTTTGGAAACAAACTCCTCCAGTTTGAAGGCTCAAGTATGGGGAGAGCTCAAGTATGTGCAAAAGCCTCTGTTGTAGGGAGCTGAAATAGAGAAGAGTCCATTTCCCTTCATCAGTGAGTTTTGCAACATATGGGACAGAAAGAAGGCAAGAAGGGAAACTGGTGAATGACATTGTCTGGCAACAGTGGAGGAGACTCCCCCAGGCTGGGTCTTTTGGTGCTTTGGAAAGTTATTGCTAAAAGTTCAAGCCTTTCCTGTTAATTCTCCAAAAGGTTTCCATAAGATCAGTAGTTTTCATTACCAGTATTGATTCTGAGACAAGATGGGGTAGGTTTCATTAACAGTACTGATGAAATAACAAAAACTAATACTTTAGAGAAGGTGCAAAAAATGGAGACCATGAACCATATGTGGCCCACCAAGCTATTTCTGGTGTAGATAAGAAAAGACTTCCTTTGCAGCACTAGCAAGAGAAGACTGTGTATGTACATGAGTGCGTGTGTGCATGTGGATGAACAGCTATTGCATTTAACACTTTCTATTTGGTATAATCATATAATGTTGGAGATGTCGGCCATTTGAGATCTGGAGAAATGCTATAGTTTCTTTAACAGTTTGCAGTAACAGTGTTAAGCTTAAGGTAATTAACAACCCATCTGTTGTCAGTTTCAAGGTTATTAGTTCCCATAGATACATAAAAATAATATTAGAGGTGGGAGGAAAAGCTCAAATTAAAGATGTATTGTGACTGTAAGTGAATTTTAGTACAGGCACTGGAATAGTTGTAGTAGCCTTTCGGATGGTTGGATTATAGGTGTATCATTTATATTAGTTTCTACAATTACATTTTATTTATTTATTTATTTATTCATTACATTTCTATACCGCCCAATCTGGGCGGTTCACAGAAATTAAAAACATTCAAAGTATAAAACAACAGTATAAAACCATAATATAAAATACAATATAAAAGCTCAACCAGATAAAAACAGCAGCAATGCAAAATTTAAAACACCAAGTTAAAATTTATTTATAGACTGTTAAAATGCTGGGAGAATAAAAAGGTCTTCACCTGGCGCCTAAAAGCATATAATGTAGGTGCCAAGCAAACCTCCTTAGGAAGCTCATTCCACAACTGGGGTGCCACAGCAGAGAAGGCCCTCCTCCTGGTAGCCACCTGCCTCACTTCCTTTGGAAGTGAGTATTTGTGTATTATACAACTATAATGTCCAGTATAATAATTAATTTAATTGTTACTTCATTATTTTACTTCTAACACAGTGTAAACACAGCTTCACTTAAGATACTGTGAAGTATATAAGATACATACTACTAAGTATATAAGTATATATATAAGATATATATACTGCGCATATATATATATATATATATATATATATATATATATAAAAAAAAAATCATTCTTGGTATACTGATCTTTACTTTATTTTATGCTTTATTTTATGCTGTGAACTGTTACAGGCTAATGCAGGGCATATTAATGATTACACTGATGTTATAAACTAATAACTTGTTCAGTCTGGTGAAACATCCATCCTATTACTAAGCTGTTTGAGGGCCACTACCCAATCGGTAAAAGCATGTGGAGGGGCCTTTGGTCCATGCTGTTACTTCATGTGAACTTAATTCAGAGAATGGTGCTGCCCCTACCCAAGTTTAAATGATCTATGTGGCATCTGCACAAAGTGATGTCAGTCCTCAGAGGCCTCTGCAATATACTTTCCTGTTTTGTTAAGAAGAGTGCTGGATCCACCACTGGGTTTACAGTGGCACTTTCTTCTTTTGCCTACTAATTTTGGCTTCAGTGGTTCTATTTCCCACATAACTCACCACAATTACTGTGTGTGACAAGTACATTGCTTTCATTGGTCCCGTTCAGATGACACGCTAAGCCACGGTGGTTAAGCATTTTGAGCTAAACATTATGGCTTATTGTGTCATGTGAACCATGACTTAGCATGTCATTCTTAACCATGGTGGCTACATAAACATGGTTTAAACACGCTCACTTACCATTTGCTGGCCTAACCATGACTTAGCATGTCATCTGAACAGGCCCTATGTGGCTAGCACCCTGCTGCCCTTCACTCTGTTTGGCAAGTAAGTTTACTTGTTGGGCAGGAAATCATCTGGTAATTGGTCCAGAAAGATATGAGCTGTGCCATGGAGTCATAATAAATTACAACTGAATTAAAAGAACATGAACTTTCCTTAGAAAGTATGAATTTTTTAAAAAAATATATTGTTTATTTGGTACAGTGTAACATATTAGACAATTTTTGATTGTAAAAGAGTCTGATCAGTTTTTTTAACATGGTGGTGGAGTGCTACTTTAAAAAATATAGGTAATTTACAGCACAATCCTATATTTGTCTACTCAGAAGTAAATCCCATTGAGATTTATGTATAGGATTGCAACCTTACACAGTGCAATCTTATATATTTTTACAAAATTCAAGTCCCATTGGACTCAATGGGACTTACTCCCAGGTAAGTGGGCATAGGATTGTAATCCTGGACCATTACAAAAAATCCCCAAAGCTGGGTGTGTTTTCATCTTGTCTTTCAGATTTATGAGAATCTTACAGAGACAGATGTTGCTGAGGTAGTTTATAGAAGCTGGCAACCTGTCTAGTACTTTTCCTTAACTTTTTAATTAATTTATAATAATTTTGTTTAGTTCAGTAAAATAAAGTATTAGTTATGTAGTATACCTGAATTCCTGTGGGGTAACTGCTATTTGGCAGGGCGGGACAATATATTTGTGGATCTGTGTAGTTCTCTGGATTGTGATCACTGACTATAAATAATCTATAAATAAATATAAATACAGGATTTTTATAATTTAACATTTCTAATGATCTTTGCTTTCTTGTGAATTAGATCTCCCTGCTAAAGCAGAATCTAGAAATGCAGCTTTCTCAGTCTCAGACCTCGATGCAGCAACTGCAGGCACAGTTTAGTCAGGAGCGGCAAAGGCTGGCCCAAGAAATTGAAGAGCTGGAAGAAGAGCATGAGCAGAGGCACAAGTCCATGAAAGAAGCACATATCCTTGCATTTCAGAACATGGAAGAAACAAGAGATCAAGAGCAAAAGGCATGTTCATTTGGTCGTTTGTAACATCTAACATTTTCAAATGACAGACCAGAAGAAAGATAGAAATGTGAGCTTTGTTTTGAACTATTACTCAAAGAAACAGCTTTATGTCAAAGAAACACACAGAAGGTTTGCACAATAACTACTTTTTAATCCCCACATCCCATATTTCAGAAACCTGTGTGACCTCAGACATTGTCCCAAGTAAGTCCTGGACAGGCAAAAAGTTGGAGTGGGGAGGCACGGAAGGAGCTGCATCAGTGCCTTCCGCCTTCTTCTGAACGTAGCGTCAGAGAATGTAGAGATGAGCTATCATTCAAATGTTACCTCAGACCTCTCCAAAGCCCAAACAACACACAGACTTTTATGGTCTCTGCCAGTCTTCCCATATGATTTTTCCCAAAAAGTGGGGAAAAGAGGAAGGTGGGGTATTCTACTGTACCTATGAGTGCTTACATTGGAAACATGGGTGCATTCCATGCTAAAAGAGGAATGAATGACCTCTTCTACCACTGTTTACATTTTCTCCTTAACTGATCAGCTGTTATTGTTGGCATACCACCATACAGTAATAACTATAAACAAAATGTAAACATGAAAATATAGTAGCCATAGAATTCCATTGCACTAGTATTTGCATTTATTTATATGCCTTTCTTAAAAAATAATAATAATGCAATTTAACATTATAACATCGCAACTGGGACCTGCAACAAAATGTTGCAGGATGGAATGCCAGCCAACCACGGATACTCCATTCCTTCCTTGCCCCTCCCATTGAGTTTTTGTTTCCCCCGCAACAGACACTCATCATTCTGTGGTTATTGAACATGTTCAGTCCTCATTGGGTTCTTTTAGTTTTTGCCGCCTTAGATTTTTTTTCCCTAAAGGTTTTTGTGTTTATGTGTACTTATGCAAACCTTGGATTCCCCCAAGCATATGATTACCTCCCTTTTGTTTTTCAGTGGCACTGTTTTGACTTCAATCCTGTTGGCACGCAGCAGCTCGGTTTGCTGTTAGAGAGAGTAATAAAGATAGATTTAACTTAAAACTGATATTCATCACCAGCATTCATCACCCTCTACAAATCTCTTTACGTTCTAAGTTATTTCTGTCTACTGAAACTATTTTGCTGATCTTAAACATTATTAGTACTTTTTTCCAGTAGCAGAATCTTTTCAGTTATGATATATGAGAGTATTGCTACTGTCTGTCCACACCCATCCCTTTTTTTAACCAAAACTCATTAGGTAATTTTATTTGGTCATGTAAATTCAGCTATTTTAGGGGGGAAATGAATAGCCCTCAAATCTTATTTCCAGTTCTTGCTTATGATATTCGTTTAAGGCAGAGATCCTTCATGTAACAGCCACTGAAAGCTCCTTTCGATGAGCGTTTTATTGCACACTCGTTACTGGGCACTCAAGAAGTTTGCTCAGGTCCTTCCCATGACGTCGTCTGCCTCCAGTGCGCCTTCTGGCCTTCCTTGCGTGACAAGAAAAACCCTCTTTAGTTCGATGATTTTTTAAACTCGGAATTGCTGCTCTCTTCTGCTATGCGCAGGAGAAGCAGTGCCATTAGAACAACAGACTCAATAGGCCTCGTGCCTTCCTCTTTTGAAAAGAGGAAGTAACTGAGGAACAAAAACTCGAAGGTAGGGAGCGTGTTAACCCCCGGTGTGATGGAGCTTTAAGTCTGAAGAAACTTACTCTGCAGAATAGGTGCTTAATGTACCAGCGTGCAAGCAAGCAACTACTGCCCAATAGATCACCTAGCATTATAAACATTTTGTCCTTACAGACAAGCAACTTCTTTTTGTTAGTTATTTAGTAAAATATGTGGGAGTCAAAATGACCATTAAAATTTCTGGTTTTAAAATGCTTTTAATTTTGGATTAAAGATGTGGTATGCCTCTCAGAACCAGTTGCTGGAGAAAATGCAGCCTAAGAGAATATTCTCTGTTAGTTCCCTTCTTCCTGACAGAAATTAGAACTTGATGAGGTTTAACTATTTTCTTTTTCTCTCTACTTTCGCTCTTCTTGTTTTTCAACTATCTGTCATTTACTTCATATTGATTGAAAGCATCCAAGTTTTGTTGTTATCATTATCTTGCTCAGAAAATTTAAGATTAGACTTCATTGGGGTTTTGCGAGGGTTTGGGGGTTTTGAGAAAAGCAGCAAAACACAATTGTGTGGTTTGTGGCAGTAGTATTTTGTGCTTCACGTGAAAAATGGGAGGCAGGATATGGAATTTTAAAACTGGGGTATCACAGTTTGATGTGATAAAATAGGAAATAAAACTTTTTATAACTGCTAGATTGGGTTGAGTTAATAAATGGAGACTGTTTAATAACAGTGTTTCTTTAGGTGAGTTAAAAATAATTCTACGTACCTCATTGCTAAGAATATTTTTATATACATGTAGAACAATTTTCTTTTTAAATTTCTTAGGAACTTGAAGATCGTTTACAACAAAAGCACTCAGAAGAACTTCAGACTCTGAAAGAAGCACATAGACAAGCTATGGATGCTTTCAAACTAGAAATGGAACAGGAACTGCAGACTCTTCGCTTCGAACTTGAAGATGAAGGGAAAGCTATGCTTGGTACTGTCACTGTTTAAAACTTAAGTCAACACTTTTTCTGCAGAGGGGAGAAAGCATGTGCTGCCAAATATACAGAGAGATAAACATGAACGGTTTCCCAGACATTGGGGTACATCAAGCCTGTTTTACATTAAAACTCTGACTACCCTCTGAAGGGTAGTAAACACCTCATAGTTTTATAAATAATCATTTTATAGCTATGATAAATAAACATTTTATAACCACTATGGTGAAGTCTGAATCACATCTTATGATTTCATATCCCCTGTTCATATTAATTCTTCTGTTGTTGTTTATGTGCCGAGCGAAGGAACTTGGAAATACAAACTTTCCCATAATTGCTTTGAACAGATGTGTTTTGCTACCCCTATTCTTGGGTATTGCCTCCCCCCCCCATCTTTCATTATCCGAGCCTTTTCTACAATTTTAGACTTGTGCCTATCACCCATTTACTATCAGTCAACAATCACTCCTTCTATTAGCAAACTCAGTGCCCCCATGCCAACAGAAACTGAACCAAAACGGGCCCACTGGGAAACAAGAAAAGTGGTATCAGTATAATTAATTAATAACTCATGAAGCATACTGCTCAAAAAAGATTTATTGAATTGTGTGTGGCATATTAATACAGTGTAATTATACACATACGGTGGTGTGTGTCGGTGGGGTGGGGAGTAAAAAACAAAACAAATTTCTTCCCCCAATTCCTGGAGAAGCAGGGGAAACATGGTTAATGTCAAGACAGCAAAGAGCAAAACAGAAATGACACATAACTTGACTCACTCATGTTTAAGTTGAAACTCATGGATACTGGAAGAGTAGATGTTGATAAGATGAAACTGAAGACTAACTCAAATGCAATACCTTGCAGATGCAATGTTGCTAAAGGAGTGATATGCCTTTTAAAGTAAATGAAAATGTACACTTTTCTTCCTTTCATATAGAACCCCCACTAGCTTCATTCCAGAATCAATATTGCTATAGACTCCTCCCCCATGAGAATTGTGTGTCCCTGTACAAACCACTTTACTGGTGCTTATGTTTTCAAAGGGCTGTATCAGCCTTTCCCTGCTTGTGTGGTACATAAAAAAGCACATAAATGATTGAAAAACTTTAAAGGATCACAAAAAATAATATAGGCATGGAAGGGAAAAGCTGTGTTGCTTTTTATAAATATCACAGGTGATACATATGCAGCTACATTCCATGAAGTACTGACAAGAAATCGCTCACATTTTTCTAACAATAAAACAATGCTGATTGTCAAGAAAATGTTGTATGTATTTAGATTGCCCACAACAAACTAAAGCAGACCTGGAAAGGTCCTAATTCTGCAAGCTTTCTAATGCTTAATTTGCATTTTGGCACCTTTTTATTAAATATTATTATGTTTTAATAAAAAGGTGCCAAAATGCAAATTAAGCATTTCCTTTTATTGATTGTATGACAATACTTAATATTTTCCAACTGAAGGTTGGAAAATAACAGGAAAATACATTTGTTAAAACAGATTTGCTAAAAGCTAGGATTTTAGGCATTTCGCAAAGTAATGAATGTATGCATATAGGGGTTGTGGTGGTTTTTTTTACTATTTGTAGAGCTGTTTTTTTTTAAAAATCAAAAAAACTGTGTATTTGTATCTCCCAGCGTCTTTGCGCTCAGAACTAAATCATCAACATGCTGCAGCAATTGATCAGCTACGGCATAGTCACCAACAAGAACTAGCAGCTGCTAAAATGGAGCTTGAAAGAAGCATAGAGCTCAGCAGGCACCAGGTACGTTTCTTCTGTATTAGCCAAAATAGTTAATTAGGGCACAGAATATTTGTTCTTACTAAGTAAAAAATATAACCTCTCTAGTATACCTTTTAATACATAACTAACTTTTCAAAGGTACTAGCTTCATGCTTTTTGCCATTTATTCCATCTTCCAATTTCACAGGGTGAGTGTCAATGCTTAAAATGGCCTAAGCCTAGGAGGTAGGTATCAGCATGCTCAGGGGAACCCAGAGGCATGGAAAAACTGCTCTGTGGCTACTTCCCTGCATTCTGAACAAGGCTCAATCTGGAAGAATGCTCCCATAGACCTCGAGTAATAACACTCAAGAAACCAAGTGGGCAGGGATGGAGCTGAGCAAGAAGACAGGACATGGAGGAGAGAGACAATGGATATATGGAAGAGAGGGAGAGAGGGAAAGAAAGAAAACAGAGAGAGCAAGCAAGCAAGCAGAGAGAGCACAGCAGGGAAGCAGCAGCAAGACACAGAATCAGGCTCAGCAGGGGAGGAATAGGTGACTGGAATTGGCCCTATGCCAGACAGAGTAGAACCACCCCCACAACATTTTGTTGCAGGTCCTAGTGTAGAGTCACCGCTGTGCATTCTTGACAGCTTGGGTTTTATTCTAGAGTTCTGTGTTTCTGATGCTGTAGCAGTCATTAAATGTAATTCTAATCTTATTCAGACAATAATTACAAATTTATTGAGTTTACTTTTAAACGTTTAAAATACAAAGATAATTTTATGAGCTAATTAAGTTACACAAAAAATAACTTTAAAAAGAGACAGGCTGCTTTGTTACTAAAGCACCTTTCCCCAAACTGATGCCCTGTGAATGTTTTGGACCACAATGCCTAGCATTCCTCACCATTGGCCATTCTGCCTGAAGCTGATGGGAGCTGAAGTCCAAAATATCTGGAGGGCATCATGTTGAGGAAGACTATCTTAAATAAACAGACTGACCTTAGATCTGTAAAGAGCACTAAAAAATGTATTGCTTATTTTTCTACTTTTCCCAAACTTTTTTTGAAAAATAAAAACATCTCTATGCTTGGATCCAGTGAATAGAACTTCACTCGCAGGATGCTCCCATAGTAAAAGGAGTGGATGTGATATTTTCCTTTCCCCCTGCATCTCTCTGAAAATCTGTTCTTGGGGTTGGGGAATCCTCCAGAATAGTGTGGGAGGGAGAGAGCACAAGTGGTCATAATGGCAATAGGAAAAAATCTCCTCCTGCCCACCCCTTCCTTGTGCCAGTGGGAGCCTCTTTTGAATTCAAGACCTTTCCAAGCCTGGATCCAAGCCATTATATCAAGACATTCCAAGTGGCTTAATATGGTCAAATGCAAGGTAGGCGAGGTTTTATACTAGTGGTAGAGACCACCTAACCTTACAGAAATATAGCAGGTGAGTCAGGATGATCCCCAGTACCTTCCCTGGATCCTCTCTATATTAAGGTTTTGCATGTGCGCTTCCCTCATGCTATTGGGGGACTTCCCTGGCAATAGAGGGTAGTATCTGGTAGTAGCTCTGGGCTTGCAAAGGGCTTGGGAATTGTGTTGTCTGAGAAGAAGCAAATACAGCTTTGTTAAGCCCAATTGCATTTCCATAATCATTGTTCAGCCTTCCCTTTAGTGCCAAAATGCCATATTTGATTTGTTGCAGAGAAAAGGAAGAGCGGTAAAGGGAGGGAACAACCATTGGTCCCCCTAATTACCTATAAATTCCTACTTGTAATCTTTCTAAATTTAATCTGAACTATTAACTAGTGAGTAGAAATATAAAAGCAGGCAAGTGTAGTTTGTTTATTCAAATAGAGGCAAGCGTGCTGCATAAGTGTTATAAAGTGTTGTTTACTTTAGAGTGTTATAAAGTGTTGATACTTGCTTAACAGGAAAAAGAATTTGTGTGCCGGATATCAGATCTCCAGGATGAAGTGAGGCATCGAGACCACCATATATCTGAATTGGATAAGGAGATACTTTCACTGCATGAGAACATAAGTGCACTGACCAAGGAACTGGAGTTCAAAGGGAAGGAGGTTCTTAGAATACGTAGTGAATCTAACCAACATATTAGGTATGAATATTTGTGATACAAGGTAACATGTTCTAATTAAGCAGCCTAAAACTATCAAAGAACAATACTTGGTTTTTTGAGACTTATGTAGAATATTTTAGGCAGTCAGATTCAAACTGCTGAACCTATATAAATCCATTTCATGTCAGTTGATTGAACCATACAGTTTAATTTTTGGACTGTCACATGACATTGCAAATTGCACAATGTAGACTCTAGCTATTGGTAAGGTATACTCTTAACTAACTCTTTGCAAAATCATGGAAGACAGGTGAAGTGCCGGACGACTGGAGGAGGGCTAATGTCCCTATCTTCAAAAAGAAGGCACCTGGGAACTATAGGCCAGTAAATCTGACATCCACCCCCTGGGAAATTTTTGGAGCAGATTATAAAGAAGTCAATCTGTAAGCACCTTGAAGTGATTACTGGAAGCCAGCATGGATTTGTCAAGTACAAATCCTGCCAGACTAATCTGATCTCATTCTTTGATCAGGTAACCTCCCTTGTGGACTGTGGGAATGCTGTGGACATAATATATCTTGACTTCAGCAAAGCTTTTGACAAAGTACCACATGCCATTCTGATCAGCAAACTAGTTAAAAGTGGGCTAGATAGAAGATCTATTAGGATCCACAGTTGGCTACAGAATCGGACTCAAAGAGTGTTTAATCAATGGTACCTTCTCAAACTGTGGGGAGGTAACAAACAGGGTACCGCAAGGTGCAGTCCTGGGCTGAGTGCTCTTCAACATTTTTATTAATGACTTGGATGAGGAGGTGCAGGGAACGCTTATCAAATTTGCAGATGACACAAAATTGGGTGGGATAACTAATACCTTGGAAGACAGAAGCAAACTTCAAAGTGATCTTGATAGGCTGGAGCGCTGGGCTGAAAACAACAGGATGAAATTTAATAGGGATAAATGCCAAGTTCTACACCTAGGAAAAAGAAACCAAGTGCACAGTTACAAGATGGGAGACACTTGGCTCAGCAATACTACAAGCGAGAAGGATCTTGGAATTGTTGTAGATCACAAGCTGAATATGAGGCAACACTGTGATGTGTCTGGGGAAAAAAGCAAATGCTATTTTGGGATGCATTAATAGAAGTATAGTTTCCAAATCGCACAAAGTACTGGTTCCCCTCTATTCAGCACTGGTTAGGCCTGATCTTGAGTACTGCATCCAGTTCTGAGTACCACACTTCAAGAAGGATGCAGACAAGCTGGAGGAAATTCAGAGGAGGGCAAGAAGTAAGATAAGCGGTCTGGAAACAAAGCTCTATGAGGAGAGACTGAAAGAACTGGGCATGTTTAGCCTTGAGAAGAGAAGGCTGAAGGTAGACATGATAGCACTCTTCAAATACTTGATAGGTTGTCAGACAGGATCTCTTCTCAGTCATCCCAGAGTGCAGGACACGGACTAATGGGCTCAAGTTACAGGAAGCCAAATTCCAGCTAGTCATCAGGAAAAACTTTCTGACTGCTAGAGCAGTACGACAATGGAACCAATTACATAGGGAGGTCGTGGGCTCTCCCACACTAGAGGCATTCAAGAGGCAGCTGGACAGCCATCTGTCAGGTATGCTTTGAGATGGATTCCTGCATTGAGAAGGGGATTGGACTCGATGGCCTTGTAACCCCCTTCCGACTCTACTAGTCTATGATTCTAATTTGTGTTAATTAAAATACCGTTAAGTGTACTTTGTTTACATTTCAATGTTTATTTATAAAGCATTAAAGGAGATGATGTTTTAGTGAAATAAGCTAGAAGGTTAGAGAATCATAAATAGTAGAATTAGATATTATAGTACTTATCAGTGATACTGTGCGCAAAAGGCTTTACAAACATGGCAAGAAGTCAAGATGAACAAAGCTGACTGATGTAAGAATAACTTTTTTTAACATAAAATAAATTAAACAGGCTGCATGAACAAGATTTAAACAAGAAACATGAGAAAGAGCTGGATGTCATGACAGCAGACCACATCAGAGAGAAACAAAGCATGCTGGCAGATTTTAATAAGACCCAGGAACTGCTCAAGGAAATTAATTCAGCTTTGCAAGTTTCGTAAGTTTTATTACATTAAACAATTTCATATGTGGGCTGCATTTAAGTGGAGTGATCTATAATTTACTCAATAAATTATGACTGATATTGGAGAGGCATACATATGTAGTAGCACTTTTGAATGAGAAGCCTAAGCCTGACTTACTTGGTGTATCTACTAATTTTGAAAACATTTAAACCTACAGTGAATACAGAATTGAACCCACAGGAAACAAAAATATAAGATGCCCAACTCTTAGCATATTGGAAGGGTTAAGAGGTCAGAGTTTTTAAAAAAATGTTAACAAAATTTAAAATGATAGTAATAAACAAGCACAGTTTGGGAACGACCAGAACTCTTGGTAAACAAACTTAATTTTATTAAAACCTTACCAAGGTTTCACGTTACCATGTGATCCAGAAGGCTCCTCTTTAAAACGTGAAAACTTTATCTTCATTTTTCCATGCTATAACTCATGAATTGTTTAACAAAAAAGTTACAGTACTCATTTTCAGAAATTTTATTTATTTACTTTTTATATTCCACCCTTCAGCAGTTTTCACTGTGTTTTATAAAAACAAGATAGAATATACAAATAAAATATAAGAACAATACATTAAGAGAGAAAAATACACACAGTGCAATTCTGTTCATGTCCACTTAGAAGTAAGCCCTATTTACTTCAATGGACCTACTCCTGGGTACATCTGTATAGGTCTACAAGCTTTTAGAAGTCTGGGAGACAAAGTTGACACCAGGCAGGCCTCCCTGGGGAGGAAATTTCATAAAAAGGGCGCCACAACTGACAAGCTTCTCTAAGCATATTACCAATGGAGCAACAGCTAGGCAAAATATGGAGGTGTTTTGTAAGCCTTGAAGATTGTTTACAATGGGCTGCTTCATGTGATCAAAACAAGCCACCCTGGCATCTTGTGAGACATGGTATGTACAGGGCACGATTAGCATAATCACTACTCAGCCGCTGCTTACTGTGTCATCTGAATATAGACAACATGGCTTGCTGTAGGGTAAAACGGTCCTCACAATAACCCTACAACAGCCCATGGGGTATTTGAGGGTTGTTTAATCCTCCAACAGGCCATGCTGCCTGGATCGGACAACATGACAATCCACTGCCAGGCACATGCCACAGCTCACATTAAGCCACCATGGCTTGATTAAGCCATAGTAGCTTGTTTTGGTTGTGCAAACTGATCCATTGAAAACTGTGTTGGATTGAATTTCTTTGGTTGCACCATCCTCATGGTCTCTTTCATGTCAGTTATCCTTATCTCTGTCTCTGTCTTGTCTTCTTGTTTTCTTTGTCCTGCAGGGCAGTGAAAGGGGAGAAAAAGAACGTTTTTGGTAGAAAGTTTACATTTCTCCAGTCAATTCTTTATTATTTTTGCATAAATATATATTCAAGCTTTCAGTACAAACTTATAAAAATGTTTGGAAGAATAGTTTAGTGATAGGTAAACTACTTTGCATACTTGAATGCTCTTCTAGATTAAAAAAAATCACTGAATGTAGAAAACCAACATATCTCGGAAACAGCTATGATTAGATTTCTTATCTCTGACATGCTTATTTTCTCTGTGCATTGTACAGCTCAGCAAATTTTATTGCATTAGTTAATTGCTTTTGTAGACCAGTTCTATTTGTAGCAAATAAGTAAACACACAGATCTGGCCTAAGCACAATTCCAATGAGCAAGAAAAATAGAAGAGATCTAAAAAAGCTGATGTGGTTGCACAAAAAGCTTAGTAAGGAGTTGAAAATAAAAAAGGACATATTTAAGAAATAGAAGGAAGGACAGGTCACCAAGGACAAGTACAGATGAATAGCTCAGACTTGTAGGGATGGTGTCAAGAAAGCTAAAGCTCAGAATGAGCTGTAACTAGTAAGGGATGCTAAGAGCAACAAAAACAGCTTTTAAAGGTATGGATGAAGGAAGCTGTAGGCCTGCTGCTCTGTAAGGATGGTGAAATATTAATAGGTAAAAAACAGAAGGGAGAACTGCTAAACTCCTTTGTTGCCTCTGTCTTCTTCCAAAGGGGGAACCTCACATAAGTAGTTATCAAGTGGCAACATTGCACTATCAATTTTTCCTGTGGGAAAAAGTGGGCGCTCTCTTTAAGCACCTCCTGAAGGACAGGAGGGACTTGACAACCCACTTTGGTGTCAATAAGATTTCAATCTTGGTACCAAGAATCCACTCAGTTCTGAGGTGGTCTCAAGGAACTGAAGGAATAGGTAGGATGTATGCATGGGGATGGTGGGGAAGATTCCTGCCAAAAATGCCTCAGCTATAGACATTTCCCAAATGGGGCTCCGAGCAGGTGCAGAGCCCATATGTGTGAACACCCAAATGACCATTTGAAGAACTACAGTTGCAGGTAAACAACCTGTCTATGTGGGATACCTGGTTTTGCAGTAGTAAACGTGAAAAGGATCTCAGGATTATAGTCAGTCACAAGCTGACTATGACATAGCTGGATTTCTTGCATCAAGCAGGGAGGTAGACTAGATAGCCTATAATTCCCCCTCCAACTCTAGGATATTATATGTGACCTCAAATATGCAGACATCAGGTAATCACAGAAGTGAAGCAAGCCCACCAGGGAGGGTGGACCAGGCAGGCCAAATCACAGTCCCTCACCATGCCTATACTATCTTTGGAAAGACTGTAGAAACGCACATGGTTATATTACTGCCACATTGACTTGATTTTAATGTTCTCCTATCTTCAATCCCCCTGGATATAATAGCATCTCCCTCTCACCCAAAACCCCTACCTACTTTCCAGTGGAGCAGGAAATTTTCTAGCGCTCTATTTTTCTGTGGAAAATGTTCCATTTCACACATTCATTAGCAACAATGAATGGATGCCGATAGCAAATACTAAGGGCCTGTTCAGACCACACACTAAGCTGAACAGTGAGCGTGTTTAAACTGTGGTTCTGTAGCCACCATGGTTAGGAATGGTTCACACGACATGCTAAGCCACAATGTTTAGCCCCAAACACTTAAACATCATGGTTTAGCATGTTGTCTGAACAGGGCCAATATTAGCCAAATTTGGCAGTTTTACAGTTGTAATTAATGTTTTCAGGTGATTATCCCAAGCAAGTACATGAGAGAATGCATGTCAATAATATACATACATTGTCGTTACCAATAAGTAACGACAGCAAAACTGAAAGTGCCCCAACAATAGTAGTGGAAGAGAACTGAAATAGATGAGTGGTTGTTAGCATATCATGCACAGTCCTTTGGGTGGCTAACATTAATTAGTACAGCCTTCCCCATCCTGATACCAAGCATTCCAATAAAAAAAATCTACATAATATAAATCACATTAATGTGCTTTAATTCCCCCCCTCAAATATTTCACGCCAAATACTTGTGGTGTATGGAGACAAAAAAATTAACATGTTTTTTTTTTAGCTTTGTTGTTTACTAAACACAAGTAAAATAAACATGCAAAACTAAAGCATCAGAAAATCTGATGCAAGCTGAAAATGTTCCGAAGAAAATTACCCAATGAAAATTAGCCATAGAAAATTTTTCCAATTCTAATTTTTTGGGGGGTAAAATCCATGTCACTGCTCTTCTCCTACACTGTCCTTAACACAGCATTTCATTAGGATATTTTCATGTATGTTACTAAAGGCCAGGGGTGACTAATATGCGGCATACCAAGCCCATTTGTGCAGCCACTCCTGTCGCTGCCATGCTGCCAAAACCACCTCCTGATTCTGCTGAGAAAGAAGGCATGCCGGAGGTGCGTGCTGTTTCCCAGCAGACTCACTGTTTCTGAAGAGAAACAGGGCACCCTTGTTTACTTGCACAATTTCTGGGATTCCAGCACCGTGGCCACTTCCACTAGTGGAATGTGGCTCCCTAGTGGTCTCAGAGAGGGCCAGTACCACCATTCCCAGCCCTTTGAGGTTTCCCAGCCCTGTTCTGAACGTTTTTATACTCTTTTTGTTCACATGTTTATGTTCAGATTCAGGA
This sequence comes from Elgaria multicarinata webbii, assembly GCF_023053635.1. Classification (NCBI taxonomy): domain Eukaryota; kingdom Metazoa; phylum Chordata; class Lepidosauria; order Squamata; family Anguidae; genus Elgaria; species Elgaria multicarinata. The sequence goes on from NC_086174.1 coordinate 88,351,207, forward strand.
AGGATAGCTTGTTAGTTCTGTACTACCTTTAAAGACTAACAAATACATTATGGCATGAGCTTTTGTGGATAAAGCACATGCCATTCAACAAGTCATAAAAATGGAAATGGAGCATAACATTTGTTCCATATGTTTCTGCCTACCACTTTGTTCCATATGTTTCTGCCTACCAAATAAGTTGCACCAATTCCATTTATTAGACTACTCTCCTGCCTGAAGTAATCTTGATATTTTTAGTAGCTTGTTGAAGAAGCTCTTACTATCAGAGAGAGAAAAATTGTCCTTGGAAAAATGACCAAATAGGAATATTTTGAAGCTGTCAGAGTTATGAAATCAGAGCTATGTCACCCTTTTCAACTTTGCACACAAGCTGACTAACAGCAGTTAGCCAGGGGATATCTTCTCAGTGCTTGGACTGAATAAACTCTTGTTCATCAGCTGTCATTCATCTGAGCCTAAAGCTTAGGTAGTAATGTATGATCAAAGTCAATTATCTACTTTTGTAGAAATGTTCCTTTGAAACAGTAAGTTACGTATGGTCCAAGTTCCTTTATGAAGGGCAGTTTGGTCTGGCTAACTACCTGATTCAATGGTTTGGGAAATGTATTTTTCCTACCTTTAATTCCACAGCCTTTCCTGAAAGTCCCAAGGAGCATTCTAGATTCTTGAAGAAAGTATTTTCTAGACACAATTGATGATGATAGCTTAGGGTAGGTTCACAGCCCAGTCATGGAAGCTTTAGCTCACTCCTATGTCCCGTCCCCCCAACAATGCCTAGGCCATGTGTGAACTGCCCCTTCGGTTTATGATTATCTAAAAATTAATATTATGAACCTGATTGCCGCTGTTCAAGGATGTGGAACTTTTCATTAATCAATTATTTATTACTTGGTTTATACACCACCTTTAGGTCACAGTTGTCCCTTAAAGATGGTGTAAAAGATTTCATAAAATACAGTAGCAGTTAAAAGAGCAACAGCAATTAATAAATAGACTGAAATAAAAATGTTTTAAATTGTTTCTTTAAAGTTTCCAAAGATGAATACTTTTATATTTCCTGGGGGACAGAGTTCCATGTAAATACACAGACACCGCGGAAAAATCCCTGTCCCTGGTAGCCATTAGCCAAATATCTCTTATAGATAGGCCAGAAAGCAATGCCTCAGTGGTTGACAGTAAAGCCTGGGCAGGTTTGTATGGGTGCAAGTGGTCCTTCAGATAATGTGGTTCTAAAGTATTAAGGTCTTTAGAAGCCAAACTCAGCATGTTAAATTGGGTCCAGAAACAAACAGACACCCAGTGCAACTAGTACAGAATTTGTGTAATATTTTCTGAACACTTGCTGTTGTATTCTGTATTAATTATAGTTTCTGAACCACTTGTAAATGCAGGCCCACATAGAGTACATTGCAGTAATCTAGTTGGATGTAACCAGAGCATGTTACAGAGACAAGGTCCACTTTCTCTAGATAAGGCCACAGCTGAGGTTGGTAAAAAGTGATGAGGTTGCCATTGATGTCACCTGTGCCTCCATTGAGAGCATGGGATACAGAAGCACCTTCAGACTGCATACCTGATTCTTCAGGGGAGTGCAACCCCATCTAAGACAAGGTGCACACCTCCATCCAGATCAGCAGATTCGCAAGACCTCCATTTTGTCTGGATTTAGCTTCACTTTGTTCACCATCATCCACCCCAAAACTGCCTCCACATACCTGTTCAAAACTTGAAAAATGATTAAATACCAAATAGCAATCTGTAGTTGTATTCAGAAGTTACTAACCTTTCTACAAAGACAAGGCTTTATTTTCCAGGGTTTTCTATACATCTGTTCTGTAAATTGGTGTACTTATTTCCATTCTCTCCTTTAATGCTTCTTCACTCTCTGTGTAAAACCTTTTCATAGTTTTCTTGTCTTAATTGCTATTTTATGTTGTGATGTTTATACTACTTGTGCTAAATTGTTTCTCAGCCATTACTTTGATACTGTCTTACACATCATCTGATTTATTTTAGTTTTATTTATTGTAACTCTACTGTCACTTCCAAATGACAGATGGAAATCAGCAAGCTCAAAAAGCTATTTCCTTTACTGTAGCTGACAATGGAAGAGACCTACTTGTATGTAGAAGCTTATATTCCTTAATTGAGTTGGTTTGTATGATTTTTGGGGATTGCATTTGAAATTGGAGCTATTATTAATCCATGGGTGATGTTTTTGTCTCCTATAAAGTTTAGAAGAAATGGAAGAAAAATATCAGAACAGAGAATCAAGACCAGAAGACTTGCAGCTTATTGCAGAATTGAAAGACCTGATTGCTGAGAGGGATCAGCTGATAAAGAAACTGATTGTAAGACAGCATAGAACTCTTTTGTTATGAGCATGCCAAAAGCTAATAATCCTTTTCTAATCTTCTAAAAAAAATAAAGCCCTGTCAAAGGAGACTTAAAAGTTACAAAATCAATAGACAGTAGTAATTCTACAAATCACATACCTCTGAAGAAGAAGAAAAAAGTAACTTTGAATTATTTTTTAACTCAGTTACATAAACTATAGGTATTCCAGTTAACCTTTAATCTCCTTTTGTATTCTTAAAGAACAATGGCTCAATTTTTAAAAATTGTTTTCCTGGTCCTAGCCATGAAATAATTCATTCCTTAAAATAGTTAAATTTTGTTCTGTCTCTGCAATCCACAAGCCACTTAAAAAAGAGCGCTTGCATTGAACTTGATACCCCAAATCACACACTTTTACACTGTAGATCATACTCAATCCCAAATGAATTTAAAGAAGGGGGCTACTGTTTTACCACTCTGTAAACATCTACACTACAAATACAAATGTGACTCATTTGGAGTAAAAGATAACTTTTGTTAATGTTGAAATAATTTTCATGCATTCCCTAAAAAAAAATTAAAGTTTCCAGTGCTGCCATCAGAATTTGGGGGGCCACGAAAAAGGATCCCCAGTGGGCTTCCATAAGATGGAAATAGTGGGGAGTGCGAAATGAGAATTTTATTATGGTACCTCTGAACTTCTTGGGTGTTCTGTATAATATGAGAGTGGCAGTGCTGTTGGGAGTGATGAGCCCTGGCGATTGCCCATCCTCACCACCTTCTTAAGCTGGCTTCTGAGACGCCAATTCCTCTGAGTCTATTATGTCACTGTGATTGGGTTAGGACAATGCGATAACCAATGGTGGTTTAAATAGTCGACAGTTGGTTATTTAAACCACCATGGATTATCATGTGGAGTTTTTTAGCCAACGGTTGGTTATTTGGCCAAAATAACCAATGCAAATAACCAACACTGTGCAGAGTTGGCTATTTGGATCATGTTGTGTGGTTATTTCATTTGCCACCGTTGGTTATTTCGTCAGCCACTGAGTCTCAAGACAAGACTGGTCAAAGTGGCGGTGGCTGCTCTAGTCCAGCCGGCAAGATAGTTTTTCAACAACAATGGCTGATGGGATACTAGCGGGAGGACTGAAGCAGGGAGAGAGGGTGGGGGATGAGTGAGTCAACTCAGCTTGGTCTGACAGGCAACTCAACAGTGATCCTAATCCATATCACAGTTGATTAGTATCATGTCCTGTGGAGAGTACCCCCTTAATAAACAACTGTTTATTACCTCACCATTGACTATCGTGTTGTGCAGACCCAGCGTATAACTGCTGATATGGTTTGCTAGACTTTTGATACTAGCACAAGGTCACAGTTGGTGACAGAAAATCAGGAACCTCTTACAGCCCCGTTGTGGGGGCTTCTCCGCTGGTGGTTTTCGCTTTCTGTGGCAGAGAGTAACATGATCTGCTAAGGTGCAATACAGCAAAGTGGATTGGGACAAAAGATGTTTAGAAAATTAGGAAAGGCAATATAACCACATGCACAACTATCAATGAAATAAGAGACTAAGTGAAAATGTCCATGGTATGGGACAAAGTTGGATTGCTGTACTGCGCTTGATATTCCAAGACACCTGATGTAGAAATATAATTGTGAATTATTGAATATGCTTGAAACAATATGAACTTTTATTTTTGTTCTTTATTAGGATGACAAAAAATTCTATCAACTGGAACTAGTCAATAGAGAGACTAACTTCAACAAAGTGTTTAATGCAAGTCCTAATGTTGGTGTTATTAACCCTCTAGTGAAGGTAGGTATCATAGCTTTACTGTTAAACAGGGGGGAAGTGATTGCTGATATTACACAAAAAGAAAGGTGCAATAATAGCCAAACGGGGGTAGGGGGGATATCCAAACTCCTAAAGACAGCTGTACAGGTGGATATATATGCCCATCAGTGTCGATACAGTGAGTTTTTTTTTTAAAGTGAAATGTTCATGTTTTCATCACTGCCATACTTTGAGTTGTGATGTTTTTGTATGTAGTGCATTGTAATTAGTGTTAAAAATTGTTTAAACATTAAGCTCAGAAGCTCTATGCACTGTGTATATTAGGGTCAGATACTATTTTATTTGTTTAATGGACTATATCATATTAGCTGTTGTCTTTTAGAGTGTTTGATTTTATATTTGTTTTTACAGAAACTTTTCCCTTGATAAAGAATTTCCTTGCAATGCATTGGGAATCTTATCCAAATGTGTAGCTGTCTTTTTGGTTTGCGATTTCCAATATTCCCTTTGAAAATCAAGCTTTGCAGAAGGTCCAGTTGAACAGTCACTCACATTCTAATTATATGCAGTGATGAGCCATCAAATGTTTTTCTAGAGCTTGTTAAAGTTAATTTCAGATAAGATGTTTGTCCCATTACTGCAGGCCTCTGAGGGTTCTTTTCTCCTACACATGGTTAGGGTTGAATCCAGGTTTGCCTGGACACTCCCGTAGGTGGAAGGAAAGGGAGGCAAGTTTCATCGATTCACCTTTCCTCCTGCAACCCTCTATGTCTTTTGAAAATCTGCTCCAAAGGGTTGGGGACCCTCTACAACAAGAACATAAGAAGAGCCATGCTGGATCAGACAAAAGACTTGTCTAGTCCAACAAGCAGGATACGAATGCTACAGCACCCTCCCACTCAGGTTTCCCAGCAACTAGTATTCACAGGCATACTGCCTCTGATTCTGGAGGTAATATACAGCCATGATTACTACTAGCCTCTCAACAGGTTGGGAGGTGGCACTGGGGACTGCAGGGGGATGGAAAAATCAGCAACAATTGCCTCCTCTCCTATTCACCAGCCGGAGTCTCCACTGGAGCCCTTTCCATTTGCAGACAGACAAGTCTCAATTCAACCCATTGTCTTTTTTGCAATTTGATCAGTTAGGCCCTTTCCAGATGTCAATTCCATTGTGCATGGAATATGCAGCCATTATTAAGTTGTTACATGGGATCCAAATGTCTTTTCCCTAGCTATCATGCCTGTTATGATAAATGGTTTGTGCTAAAATATTATCAGCAACCTCACCAGTTCATATGTATTTCAAGTACCGTATTTCTTCGATTCTAAGACACACTTTTTTCCCCATATAAACATCTCTAAAAACGGGGTGCGTCTTAGAATCGCAGGTGCGATTATTATTATTAGAATCAAAGCTTTTTTTCTGTTGGTGGTGCTGAAATTAGTGTGCGTCTTACAATCGAAGAAATACGGTAGTAAAAGTTTTTCACTCTATTAGATGGCAGACATGAATCTTTATTAGTCTGCCATCTAGTGGAAGGAAATATCATTTTTTACTTTCTGGCAAAAGGCTAGAATAATACTCCTTTAGTCATGCACTTTTTACAAAGAATCTAGATGACAGTGCTTCCAGTCTCCTAGCATTGTCAGTCAATGATGTTTGCTGTAATCTAAAAAAATTCAATGTTTTGGCCTACAGTTCCTATCATCCCCCACCATTTGCTATGCTGGCTGGTATGCTGGCTAGTGGGTGGTTCCAGATGAGGCATTTGTGCTGCAATCACTCAAACATGGAATCCAAATTATGTTTTCTTCCATTTGTAACCATTCCATGTTTTCCCACTGTTACTTTTGTCTTTTTTCCTTACAAAAAGGAAATGTTATGGAGGAAAAGATGGAATAAGATACACAATGCTTTTTGATTGGAAATGCTAGGAGCCTTTCATCTGGAAGCACAGAGAGGCTCAATTCATATGATTCTCACAGCTATTTTTTGAGGGAGAAGAATCTCACAAACTGGGCTCCGTGATCAGGAGACTGTTTCTGCACATGTAGAAGAAAGCAATTCATACCACTCCACCACCAAGCTTTCAGTGATCTTGGCTGAATGCATGAAGATTGGAACCAATAGGGTAACCCTTGCTACACTCTCTTCAATGAATTTAAGATTACATTTGTCATAAGAATTTGTAATCCAGAGAAATAATATAGATGAAAATGAAGATTTTAAACAGATTATATACTTCCATAGTTTTAATTTCATTTCCACTTTAATTTTCCCTTAGGAGTGAAATTTACTGGATCAGAAGGTTCTTTCTGTCTAGTTTTCTATTTAATTGTATCAGACTGGAGAAGTGGCTGAAATAATAGGGGGTGTTTTTTCCTCTCTCAGTGATATTCTCCTGTTATATTTGAACAGTTGGTACTGAATTAGCACCTATCATGTTAAGTGTTAACAGAAAGGCAGCTTCCGTTATTCTTCAAGAATAATCTGTGCTCAGACTAAATCTGCCAACATTATTTAAAGCTAAAATAGACACCTTAACATTGCAGTAAATGGGCTGAATCATTTAGCTTTCATATCCCTCCAGAGAAATGGTATAAATTCAGCGGAAGTAACACTGCAATAAATAAATGATCCCCCCAAACCTAACTTCCAGGTAAATCAAAGAAACATTTAAAAAATAGCACCCAGCAATTTCCTCACTTTTACAGGCCCTTCCTTACATTTGTTATTTTTAATGCAGCAAAAGAAGAAGAATGATAAATCAGCAAACAGGTTTGTGAGTGTCCCCAATCTAAGTGCTCTGGAATCTAGCGGAGTGGGCAATGGACATGCTAACCGCCTGGACCCTATTCCTAATTCACCCATCCACGATATTGAGTTCAACAGCAGCAGGCCACTTCCACAGCCAATACCACCCAAAGAGCCCAAGACGGTTTTGAGGTGAGCACTGCCTCACCAGTTTTTGTTTTTCCTAACCTAGAAAAAAATGGATTTCTTTTTTAGCTGAACCCCACCTGTCTTAAGAATGACAACACAGGAGTACAAATCTTACTTTGGAATTTTAATTTTCGCACTATATTTTAAACCTCTTTACAGTATCCCTTTTTTATTGTAAAACTTGTTGAAATGTGATTCCCCCTGCCTAATAAGTCTTGAACCCTTCTTTTCATTTTTTTAAGGAGCTAGACTATCAATAGGATTCATGTGTTTTCAATTGTTTACATTTATGAACAATTGTGTGAAAAGTATGTGTTATTACTAGCTGTTCTTTAAGAACATGTTACAATCCCCATATTAAAATTCAATATTGTGTAATAGTGGTTGTTACCTGACAAAACTGTTTACTGTGTTAGATAAATGTGTGGTGGTTTATTCCTTCCTTACTTCAGAAAAAAAAATCTTTTTTGAAAGCAAGCTTAGAATAAGTGCATGTTTTAGGTGTCATTTAATGCTATGCTTCAGCATTAAAATGCCCAATTTTAGCTTTGCTTTAACAAGTGGTGGAATGGGTTTTACTACCAGACAAAACAATTCTTCATATTCTGGAGAGAGTAAATCCCTTCTCCATCCTGCTTTTTCATTCATCTTCATTGCTACCTACAAAAGCTGGGGGCAGGGGATAGACTAGTAAGATTACAAAGTAACAGCATATTATTAATAAAGGCAAAGCTGAGTTCCTGTAACGTATAATGTTCCTTATTTTTCCCTATGCATGTGGTATGCATGTATACTCAGACGTCACTAACATGCATGTGCATGAAATCATGGATTGTGATGCTGGAGTTTCCATTGCAAATTATTTCGTGCCTTGTATTGCCCTCAGAACGGTAGGGATTATTTTCTTTGTTTTTCTAACCAAAGAATTTCATTTTTCTAAAGCATTAAAATTTATATAGAGATTACATCATACAGGTTTATTGGGAAATTATTTGTGGGTGAAAAGTGTGCTTGTTTTGCACTAAATTCCTTGTAATTATGTATTCAGCTCCATCTGCATGCAACTACAATAATTCAGTCGGAGTTACTTAAGATTTAAATTATGTAATTATTCAGTTATTGACTAGTCCTTGTTCAGCACGTCTTTAAGAATATGATGCTTGCATCATACTTCTGACAACTAGTGACCAGAAGAAAAGGATGCTAAAAGAGGATCTTCCAAAAACACTTTTACCCACAACACTTATTTTTAAAGAAAAGCAGCAACCCCATTCTTTTTTTTTCTTTTCTTTTTTTCCAAAAGTACTATTTTTCCACCCTGTCATGTGGCTTAGTGAGTTTGTCTGTGCTGCTGATGCTCTCCAATGGAGTGGATGATCAAAGGTAGAAAGGGGCATTAAACGGCATCCTGAGCTACTGAAATGTGGTACTTGAATTACAAACATTGATTGTGTGCTGTGAATCGGCTTCTCTGTGCTTTTTCCAGGCCTTTTGCACTTTCACTGTTGGTTGTGGGTTAAACCTGTCTTTTCTCTTTACGAATTTAGCCCTCCTCAGACTGAAGCTTCTCCAATGGCTTCACCAGATCCACAACGCCAGGAATGGTTTGCCCGTTACTTCACATTCTGAGAGATTATTTTTGTGTGTGGCACAGCGTGGTGTGGACTGTTCATAAGAGCATGACCTTAAAATAAACCCTTACGTGAACATGCTTTCCTGTAATATGTCAAACACTGTGAATGAGAAAGTATTTGTCTCTCTGATTTGAAAATGCACTGTATTTTATGTGATATTTGTTGGAATCACTTGACATGGTAATATAAACGTGCTTAACGACACTTATTTTTATTTAAAATGAAAAAGTATTTAAACTTTGTAATTACTGCATAATAAATTTTCATAGAAGAAACTTAAAGCTTCCCCTCTGCTTTTCCTATAAATATGTATTTTCTTTGGTTTCAGGAAAGGCTTTCCCCTCCTGTCTCCTTCCCCAAATGCAATCAATTGCATGGTTATTGTATATCAAAATAAACTGTCAACAGTTTTAAAAAAACAAACAGACTGTGGCAAGATGTTGAAATCCTGTTTTTATTGAGTTATCTTGTAGAACTGACTTTGAGAATTGTGTTTACTTTAAAAGTGTTGAAGAATGCAAAATAAATAAGTTTATAGTAGAATAGCTTGATGGCCTATAGAGGTGAGTGGTTTTAAGATCATAGTAAGAAAAATGGCATCCTTATTTCTTGTCTACAATTGATCTGCCCTCTAGTAATTATAATTACTATATTTTAATGTTGAATTTCATCAGATTTTTTTGTCATAAATGTTTTATAAATACCTACAAAGACAATGCTCTTTAGAATATCTGGGATACTACACTATGTAATGCTGTATAAATGAAGAATCATTTATGGAAATCTGCATTTTGAGGACATTTTCATCCTTTGGGCAAAACTCAGGCTTTACAAAAAAAAAAATCGTGCTAAACCAATTATGCATAATGAAGCATGTAAATTTTTCATTAGAGCTCCTGCATACTTAACTTACAAAGAAAGATGCTCCTTCTTCCATTATAAAATGGAAGCCAGGGACCACATGACCTTTTTCATATGGAGAGTGCCCGATTTTCCACTTTATTACACCTGTCTTACAGTTGTACAAGTTCTCTGGCAGAAAAGATGTAATACTCTGGCAAATCTGGTTTATATACTTTTGTTGATGCTGTTGCTGTTAATTCCAAGATTACCATAATGTAACCAACGCTGGTAATCTCAGGGAGAATTTTTTTCTTTGTTTTATGAATGTACTTTAAGACCTGATCTTTGTATCTTTAAGGGGGAGGGGGGAGATGGCTTGGTTATTTTAAATAAGATTTTTATCCTTAGATACAAAAGTATAGCTCTTCATTATTTCTGCTGAAGCCCTAAACTGCGTCTTCCCATTATGCAAAAGCATAATTAACCAATCAAAGGTACCGTCACTAGTTACAATAAGTTTTATATGTAGCATATGTATAAAATAATAATTTGTATGTTTTCATATAAAAATATAAAATATTCTAAATCAAAATTTTAAAAATGTATCTCCTGTAAACTCAGCCTGAAAGCTTCAATGGAAGCAGTGTTCTAACGCCGTCCTGCTAATCTAAAGCAGTACCTGGAAGATACTCTATGGTTGATGGATTTAACTGTGGGTATATGCAGCCTTTACATTAAAAGAAAGCCATATTGAATCAAAGTCAGATTTCTTGGCTGTTACCTAAAATAAAACACACTGGATGATTTTGCTATGATGTTCAGAAGTATTTGTTGTGTGGTGTTTTTTTTCCTTCTCTGAAGTTACTATATCATTTGATTAGAATAGGGCTAAGAGTGAGGGGGTTTGCATCTCATAGGTATAGCAATATTTAATGTCTACTTTAATTTTCTGATTCATGAAATGCTTTTAATTCTTTCTATTTTAATAAGTGTTATGTCAGTAGAATCTGTCTTCAAGCTGCAAAATTCCATAGTGAGAACAGGGAAAGAACCATCGCTTTCATTCCCATACTTGCATCTTCAATAATATTCTACTCTGGGAAACTTATACACATTATTTGAGGACTTGGGAAGGATTGTAACAACCAAGTATTACACTATTTGATGTAAAGTTCATGCCTACTAATTTTCATAGAATGTTTTGTTATTCTGTTAAAATAAGAGCCTGCATTGTTCAGTTATTCATTATGCCCTGTTGCACTGGTTTTATGCAGTGTTTTTCTTCCTCTTCCAAATCTCTTATGATTTAAGGTACCTTTTCCACATCAGTTGGACTAGTGAAGAACCCCTGCACATGTTACATAGAATCTTAGAGCGCACATCCAATGTACAGTTAATGCTGGTCTGGTTTGTTGGGCCTAGATAGTATGTCCTAGAATATACTCACACTTATTGATAGCATACCCTAGAATAGGGGTCACTAACCTTTTTGGCCTCTGGGCACATCTGGAAATTTAAGGAAGTATCATGAGCACCACCACAAAAAGCCTGCCATCAAGGGGGGCATGGCAAGATACAAAATGGCTGTTGTGTGGACAAAGGATAAGTAACCTGCCCAAGAAACTGAATACATGGCAGGGGTTGGGCCTGATGCCCAAATGCCAAACCACATATTTGACCCCACATAGCATATGTACAAAAATATTTGTTTCACAGAAGGCAAACCAATTAATTTCCCTAAATCGCTTCTAAATTTTTACAAATTTAATGTATTTCCCCCAAAATAAGATCACTTGCAAGTCAAATTTTCCTCGATTCATTACTCAGATCCATTCCTCTAGCTCAGTCCAGTCATTTCTCCTCTGCCAGTCAACTCAAATACAACCCAAATCTCATTCTCTGTCCACCCTGAAAGAGCCACCATTTGCATACACATTCTCACTCTCAGATCAGCCATCCACACATGCACTTTCTCACCCACAGACACACAGGCCTTAGCTAGACCTAAGGTTTATCCTGGGATCGTCCCTGCCTGCTCCCAGGATATCCTGTGTGTCATTTACATGAACAGGGATGACCCTGGGACAATCCCAGGATAAACCTTAGGTCTAGCTAAGGCCACACACTTCCTTTTCCTCACACACATCATCCATTAAGATGGTACAGCGACTGGAGGCAAACTGTGGTTTGCACTGTGTCCTGCCGCCCAGGGAGGTGATCAATTTGGGGGTAGCAGGGAGGACTCCACATTAGGAAAACCCATCCTGTTCCAGAGTGTGCCAAAAATTAGGAGCAATTTTTCAGAGGGGTACATGGTACTGTAGTTTGATGGAGTAGGTGGGAAGCTGTACAAGCAGAAGTCTGCTCATTTTGGTCCTACCCATAGTGACTAAACATATTACAAACTTGCGTTCACACGTAGTCTCTCAAACACAAGGCATGTGGAAGGATTGTTATTTTTCACCAATGTACATGTCTACAAGTGGGGAAAGGTGATTTTAAAAAAAAACTTTTAAGGATACATTTAAAATAAGTTTTAATATGTTTAATTTCTATTATCTTTCAATTTTCACTGCTCCAGAATCTGTTTAGATGTGCAGGATAAAAATGTTGTAAATAAATAGAGAAAAGAGCTGAGGTATATTTTTTTACTAGATGAGTTAAACATTTTCTCCTTATTATTCTGATTAGATAGGTATTTGATTATAATTTAGCTGAGGAATTACAAATGCAGTACCTGTTCACATGTGCAATTCCTCATCCAATTTGGGATATTGCATGTGAGCCTGCTTCTGTCTTGGTTTATACCTAGCTGGAATGGAGCACTCGAATTTGAGACAATATAACTGGCCTACAATGTGCCGATTTGTAAAACAAAACAAAGTTATGAATGAAATACCCCAAGTTATACATCCAATGGCCTGAAGCAGTATTTAAATCTTCTTTCAAATAAAAGATTTTCTTGGGGGAAGATGAATATATAATTCTTTTCTATTGCATTCACCATTTTCCATTGACTTAGAGCAGTGAAGTCATTTGCTTATTATATTCTATCTCCATATGTAAAAGGTACTTTATTTATATCAGTCTTATAGTCTCTCTTTCCTACCCACCCATCAGCTAAAAATAAGTGAATCAAAAATGAGTCAGTGGCAGTTTCAGGAAATGTAACACGGTTGTGAAAAAAATTCCAAAATTTTTATCATCTTTATTAAGGTCACAAAATATTATGCAAGTTTTCAGGTTCTTCAGAAATCTTAACCAAGCAAAGAGAAAACAAAGCAAGAGAGGGTGGAGATGGGGTGTGTGGAAGAAAAAAGTGGCTGATGTTGAAGCACTGTAATAGGGGTCCACAATACGCCTTTGCCTTGCAATTTCCCCCTCCCCTCTAGCCTTGTTACTTCTCTCCACCCCATCCCACCCCACCTCTTTAGATCACTTTTGACTAGTCAGGGCTTCATGGCAACCATTATGTGCTTAGCTACATCCACTATAGGAGCCATTTTGTGGTGGCACCCACAGCAGTTTCTCAAATTTCCAAATGTGCCCGCTGGTCCAATTAGGTTGGGCTTTTGCATTTAGCTTTCAAAATTTCATTTTGTGTGACTTGGGAGAACACTGAATTGTTCAGGGTGCCACATTGATTTTATGGGACTTCATTCACTGAGGACATACCCCATTCAACTGCTAGGTAAATCTACCCAATTTGGTATATACTGACCCCCCCTTTTTTTAAAAAAAAAAACCTACTACATAATGTAAAATTATTCCCAGCTTTGTTAATATAAAAACTTCTCTACTTGTTTTTCACCTACCAAGAAACCTGTATGTTTTGGATTAACTCTGTGGATTAACCATTGTTGATTTGGAGTCCTTGGTGCAACCTGAAACCAATACTGCTACTACTCAATGGCTATTAGTCTTGATAGCTGTATGCTATCTCCAAGATCAGAGGCAGTATGCAAGGGCAGCAGGAAGCTGCAGCACTCATGTCCTGCTTGTGGGTTTCTGGTGGACATCTGGATGCTGAACTCGATGGACCATTGGTCTGATCTAGCAGGACTTGTCTCATGTTTTTATGTTAAATGTCTGCAGCCTCTCCCACATTCAAGCAGAAGACTGACCAAATGCAGATTATATGGCTTCAGCATCCACCACATTTTCCCTTTGTTTTCCATCTACACAATGCAGTATTGACTTTCTTCGGCTTTCGTCTGGTCTGGTTGGCTCTCACACTCTTTTATGCCCTCTTCCCCCAAAACAGAAAGTAAATGAAACTTAACCAGGGAAGGAACCTTGACTGGAGAAATGAAACTACTCTTAGGGACACCCCCTCTCAACAGAAAACTCCAGGCCTGAGTTTATTACCTTGCCTCTGTAGGTCCCAAATTTTCACACATCCCAAATGATAGATGCTTGGTTGCTGACTGATTATCCAGTGATGAAAAGAACACTCTCCAAGTACTCCACTCCCTGCAATGCATTTCAGGACCAAGCCCTGGCGATGGACACAGGTTTGCAGCCTGGTATCTGGCTCCTTGCTACCCCCATTTTGAACTGAATGCACTACAGTAATTTCTCCATCAGTTCAAAAATCTGATAGACCACCCAGCGTATAATACATTCCCATTCTTTAGTTCATAAGAGGTTCTACATTGGGCCTTAAAAAAGGACAGCTCTAATGCAGGATTATTCCCACTTCTTGAAAACTGCAAGTCCAGTCCCATACAGTATCTCATTGTACAGTGAAATCCTAGGATATTTACTCAGAAAGAAATCCCAACAGGCCTTATCTCCATTGTAAATGTATGCAGTGCTAATACTCAAGAGCGGCTTACAACTGTTAAAACAACATCAAGAAAGCAGAACAGGCGGGCAGCTAATCTTCAGCGGGGTTGGCCTATCCGCCTTAATTGGGAGAGAAGGCGGAGACCGAGACGCGCCGCAAGCCGGCAGAACTCCCCCGCCCCTTGGCAGCGGCAAAGGCCGGAGGGGCGGGTCCGACTCTGCACTACACCGCACCGCTCTCCCAGCCCAGGTAAGCCCCGAGAGAGCCTCTCATCCGGTCTCCACCAGCTGCACAGCCGGAGGAGAGGAGTCAATTACCGCTGTTTCCTCTTCCTCCTCTGGGGTTAGTCCCTCCCGCTTGGCTTGCATTCGCCCGCCAGCTCTTAACTTCGTCCTGCGGACGGTATGTCGTATGACGCGGGTGAGAAATAATTTACTACCTTCGAGAGAACTCTCCTTCGCCTTGCATGTCGCCGGTGCGTTACTCCGCCGCCCACCCCACGGCTCCCCCACGACAGCGGGTTTGCTTTGCGTAGGCGCTTACAGGGTTACAGCCTCACTTATTCAGCCGCTCGCGGGCTGCCTCCCCGCCTGCTATCGCTTGGCCTTCTCTGACTGTTTGTGCTATGGCGCGCGCTGGCGACGTTTCGAGCAATCAAATCCCCGAGCTTTTGGCGCCATGAGCTCTTGGGGCGGGACCGGGAGGTTGGCTGGCTGGCCGGCTGTTAACTGCGAGTGCTACTACTGAGCGGGTGCTGCTGGGAGTTGTAGTCCCACTCCCAGCACATCTGGAAAGGATAGGTTGGAGAAGGCTATGCTCCGTTTTGGAGACAACGAAATACCGTCGTTCTCTGTAGCAGATGCAGCCACCGGACCTCTCCACCTACGTGGTGGTTTCATAGATCCCTAAGAACCTGGTGTTCTCCAGATGCTGGCTACTTACCGCTCCTTAAGAGCTGCATGGACTCTGTCATGCGCAACGGTGAGACTCCGCAGTTCGGAAATCCTAAGCACTGACACTCCCCACCAGCCAGCCTCGACGTGCCTGCTCCTTTCAGCAGGACTTAGTTGGGTCCCAACTTAGTATGTGAAGAGCACCTTTGAGCATGTACAGAGTTCCTTTTCCTCAACACTGGAGTCACTGTGCTAGACTTTTCTTTTTAATAGAAACTATTTTGGGAGGTGCGGTGTAGAAATAACAGTAATTAGATAAATATTAATAGAGAAGTGAGAACTTGGGCCATACAGCTTTATTCCATCTCTCTACCCCCTTATCTCTTTACCACAAATATTATAGGAATGGGAGCCTATTGTCTTCCTTAACAGCCTTAGGACAGTAGCTCAGTCCTAAGGCACCTGAAGTGTCTGGGGGGAAGCTATCAGGTGAGTTCCTGTACCACTCTATGGAAATCAGCCTATGAGCATTGGTCAAATTGCTATTGGAAGGCAGGTCAATTTTAATTTGAACTCTTTAATTCATTTACTTGCTTGACCAATACAATCCCTGTCCTTTAGTGTTAATATTTTCACAATAGCTATCTATTCCAAAAAAGAGTAGACCTCTTGTATTTTGAAGAAGATGGGGTGCGTTTTTAAATTTACCATGCTATTAAATTTTAACAGCCTCCCTTTCCAAACATAATCTGCACCAAACGAGGTTTAAATTTGCATGGATTTAAATAAGCACTGTTAGACCAGACATAGTCATACTTGAAGTAGATCAGCTGAGATCAGCAGGGCTAAAGTTAATCATGACCAACTTAAGTCTCATTTATTTCAATAGGTCTACTCTAAATATAATTGTCTGGATTCAACCCTTAGTGTAGCCTTTCCCAGCCTGATGCCTTCCAGATGTTTTGGACTACAGTTCTCAGCATTCGTGACCATCGGCCATGCCGATGGGAATTGGTCCACAACATCTGGAGGACTCCAGGTTGGGGAAGGCTGCCAGACTGTAATAAGAACATTAGAACTGATTTGCTAGATCCATCATAATATTTATCATTGGTTAAACTCTGACAAGTACAGGCAATAAGTATGACAAAATAAATGAGATTTACTATAGGTTCACAAATCAATGGTAAAAGGAAGAGAAGAAGAAACAAATGGTGGTGGAGAAAACCCCAAAATGAATAAATCAGTCCTTAGCTGTCTCTTAGAATTATCATGGTAGGCTTTCAACAAATGACTGACTGGATGTACAAACACACTTGACTGTGAAGTTATTGACCCATTATGCCACATGTTCTGAAATGTTTTGCAGCACTGCAAAAAGCCTGTAACTCAAATGAACCTTCCAGGTTTTTTTAAACAATGGAGCACCATGTACCCCAGACTTCCTAACCAACTGCCCCCTAGATGTTTTGGACTTCAGTTCCCACCAGCTCCAGCCAGCATGGCCAGTGGTGAGGACTGCTAGACTTGGAGTCCAAAACATCTGGAGAGCAGCAAATTGGGAAAGACTGTTCCACGCTCTCATCCTTTTGTGTTGGACCTGAGCAATTTAGTTGAACGCCTGGCTTGGTTTTGGATTTGCTATACATACTTAAACATTGGTGGGAAATAATGGTAGTGTACCACCATTATAAATATTTTCACTCAAATGTGCAGGACTGGAGAAAATGGGAGAGGCTTCACACCAGAGACCATGCAAAATAGGAAATATAATAGAAGTTCGTGTGAAAGGCTCCAAATTAATTATAGAAATAAATCCAGCAGGATGGGGGTTGAAATATTGTCAATCAACAATGCAATGCAGCTTCTGGCTATTGGGCAATCTAGAAATGTAATAAATAAATAATGATAAAGTAATTATCACTGATTGAATTTTGCCTGTCTTCTAATTATAGGTTCACTATGCTTCTAAATACTGAACAGATAACTCTAATTGGACAAGTATTTGAGTCATATGTTTTGGAACACCACAAAAATGATCTCTTGCAGATTTTAAGAGAAGAAGAAGATGATGCTCATTACTCAGTTATTGTTGATGCTCTGACTCTTTTTGAAACCAACATGGAAATTGGTGAATATTTAAATGCGTTTCCCAATGAAGTTCTCCCTATTTTTGATAATGCATTGCGCAGGGCAGCTCTGACACTTTCCCAGCATGTTTCTCAAGCTCCTGACTTCATCGTTAAACAGAATCTTCATGCCAGAATCTCAGGTAAGACGAATTTCATGAGGCAGCATACACATATTAGATAGCACTGTCGAGAATCTCTCTGGGTTTTATCGTTAATGATATTGGAATAAAATTCCTATTAACCCTGACCGCTGGCCATGCTGTCTGGGGCTGATGGGAGTTGGAGTCCCAACAACATCTGGTGGTGGGGCATAGATAGCCAATTCTAGAATTACACTGTGCAAAAAAAGTTGTGGGGCTGAGGGTGCTGACTGTGTTGTTGAAGAGGACAAGATTATGGGATTTCAATTCAAAAATACACCGGTATCCATCTTTCCTTCACCAACTCCCGGACTTCACAAACATTTTTACACTGCTGTCATGGTAGATTATTTTCCCATTGTAATATGTTATTCTCTCTGTTCAGTGGGCCTCAATTATTTTCCCTCTGGACAATTATATTCCTTTCCTTGCTTGCCTCCATATATCTCTTACCTTACATTTTGTAAGACAGCCCCTGACTTCTGACATACTTATATTTTACTTTTAGATCCCAATTGCCTGTTTGTCTGATGCTTTGTCTGACAAATCATGTGAAAAAGATGTGCAGTAGCTCATTGAAGCACTGTAGCTTTCTCTGGCTTGAGGTTCATAAGCTGTTTTTAAAGAAGGTCATACAGTTTAGGCCTATTAATAGGAAAAAGGATTCTGCAGGCAAAATTGTAGGAAAACACAAAGCTCTTCTTAATTTGTGTAGAGATGTATGTTACGTAAATATAGAATCTTTTTTTAAAATACCACCAGAACTAATTTTGTGTTCTAACTGATGGAGGGGTATTTTTATTTTTAAAAATAAAGTGTGTGTGTTTTATCTAGTTTTATATAAATCACTCCATTAAAGGTTTCTTCCCCTAATGTGCTAAACAGGAGTACTGGGAACTATGGGAGCTCAACACATTATAACACTGTTTTAACGCATCTGTTTTAAACCTTCTAAGTATTTTTTTGTCTGGCTTAAGCATATTACCCTCATTATATACTAGTACTTAAGTTTCCCCTATTTTAGCCAATTGCACATTCACAGATATTTCTCATGTCATACCCAATCTTTGTTTTTGACGTTTTTGCAAAGTCATTCAGATGGAATGTACTCCAGTATGTATTTCTGATGTAATTCAGCAGAAAATAGTACCTGGTGGGTTAGTTGTTAAATATAACAAAGGCAAAGATTAAGGATTTTGCAGCAGAAGTAAAAAAGAAACGTTCCGATTAGTGCAATCCTATACACATCTATTCAGGAGTAAGTACCATTAAACTCAGTGGTACTTGTTGAGGGCCAAAATTTATCCACAGATTAGTTACAGCTCTGGTGGACTTGGACTTGGCATAAAGCCATGACAGGTGCTGGTGACTCATGAAGAATCTGGAGAGGTCACAGATAAGAAGTGAAGATTCTGCTAATTGAATAATTGGACAATTGCATGAGTCATGTAGATAAGAAAGTGTATATAAAGAGTTGTAATTTTAATCATGTCTGAACTCGGAGATGTACGTGTCGTGATATGCTGTGTTGTGTATGAAGAAACTGAATGTACTGAAAAACGCTGTTTTATACCTGAGTAAAGTTTTGTACTGAAGTGAGAAACTCTGGTGTGAGTATTTCTTTGAACAAAGACTTTCTAAACTCTGCTACGTTGAGATTCCCAACAGTACTTACTTCTAAATAGATGTGTTTAGGATTGCAGTAATTGTGACGTTTCTTTTAGCACTGAATTTTACTCCGTTATTGAATTCTAAAGTTATGTGAAATAAATTATAAACTTTCATGGGCAAATATATGTGGGGAAGTGTTTTACTGAAAGTTACTGTTTTTGGTCTCTTACCCACGAATGGATAGCTGGAGTTAGTGGATCAACAGTGTAGTCCTATACATGTCTATTCAAAAGTAAGACCCATTGAATTCAAAGGGGCTTACTAACAGGTAAGTGGGTATAAAATTGCAGCCCTAGTTAATAAAACAGTCAGCAAATCTGTATCTGAGACCTATGTGCCATGACACAGGCTCTGAACACCAGACCCGGCCGCAGCTACTCCCTGCTCAAGCCAAGCACCACCGCTTGATACGCCTGAGGCAAGGGATAAAAACCACCTTCCTCCAAACTATGTGGAGAAAGGGGTTAAAATGGAGAAGGATTTTAATATATATAATAATGCGCTGTGAGTTATATCTGCTTAGGTGAATGATTGTCAGAGTGGGTGTTATATGTGTAAACTTAAGATGATAAATGCCAAACAGACACATGGGCTTTTTGTGGTAGTTTAAAAACAAAACAATCAAAATTTATTTTAAAAAGTTCATAAGCTTTGTTTCAAATAACAACATTTAAAAACCTTTTTGAAACCTTTCATACAATCCTGTCACTCATTAACATACGCGCTTTCCTTTTTCTCACACAATCACTCTTGAACTTTCTTTATTCTCAGTATTGATTAATATACATCCACTACGTGCACACCACACTCTAAAGACACCACTCACTACACTGACTCTCAAGTTTCCCAGAACTTAAGTACCATGAACACAGAGAGCACTAAAGACTCTAAGAGTACCTAACAAGTCTCCCTGAAAAGATCTCTCCCAATCCCCTCAGTCATTCCCTTATATATCACTCCTCCCCCTCCTAAGACATTCTAACTCCGCCCACTCAGGCCAACATTCTAAAAACCACAGACTTACAAACTGCAGACATACATTTGGAATTGACTTGTGGGGTGTAACACCACACTATGTTCTGGCAAGAATGCATTGCCACCTTGTACTGCTAAGAAACTGACAACTCAAACCAGGGGGAGTGGATCTGCAATATTAAAATGAAATGATCTTATAATTGGTGTGATAAATGTTTTCTGTGTGCTGATTTCCCAGGTTTACCTGTTTGCCCAGAGTTAACCAGAGAACACATCCCAAAGACCAGAGATGTTGGGCACTTCCTTTCAGTGACTGGCACTGTTATTCGCACCAGCCTAACAAAGGTCCTGGAGTTTGAACGGGATTACATGTGCAACAAGTGCAAGCATGTTTTTGTGGTCAAAGCTGACTTTGAGCAATACTATGCTTTCTGCCGTCCATCAGCCTGCCCTAACGAAGAAGGCTGCAACTCCTCTAAGTTCACATGCCTCTCTGGAACTTCCCATGCTCCGAACAGTTGCAGAGACTATCAAGAAATCAAGATACAGGAGCAGGTTTCAAAAAAATATTTAAATTAATACCATGAACTTGCTTGGTCCTAGCTTTAGTGAGGGAGTTAATGGATAACTGTTTGCTGCAGTGAAAGATCTTTCCCAATTGTTCTAGACAGTGGAGGTTGGTGGCTCCCACATCAGTGGGATAGTGAATCCACTCTGGGTTTCAGTCAGAACTCTAAAGGAGCTCAGCACCTTGGATAGCTCCTTTAGAGTTCTGAATGAAACACAGAGTGGATTCACTGTCCCACTGACTTTAGAATTTATTTATTTATTTTTATTTAAGGATTTTTATGCCTCCATTCAGCCAAAAAAGGCTCTCACAGCGGCTTACAAAAGTATTTCTTGACAGTCCCTGCCCACAGGCTTACAATCTAAAAGACATGACACAAAAGGAAAGGGGATTGGGAGGGAGGAGGAAGAGGGGGGAAAGGAAAGCAAATTCAGGCACTACAATCTTAGTTGTAAAGTTCAGCAGTTACAGTTGACAGCAGGAGGGAGGGGGCTCTCAGCTGGAGCTGGACCCAGGCACAGTGGAGAGGTGCCTGGCTGCTACTTCCTCCCTCACTGGTGGCCTTTGCAGAGACAGTTGGTAGCAGGAGGGAGGGGGAATCACCAGCCTCCACTGATTCTAGAGGAACCCCAACTCTCCAGAGTAGAATGAGGGGGGCATTGGGGAGGTTCAATGAAGATGGTTGCCTCCATTCCACCATCAGGACTCCACTGCTGGACCAGAAGCCTCCCGTAGAGGGAGGAAGGTTCTGGATCCAATCCAATATGTATTTTCCCTGTTATTTTTCATTTTAGTGTAATAGATTTTCCTTTCTTTTCAAAACTGCAACATTTATAAAAAAAACACCATTATGCTACAGCAAAATGCCTGCAGTAAATTGCAAAATCACATTAGGTACAGCATAATATTGCTCTTTAATTGCTTTTTCTATAAATGTTTCCCCAAAAATTCTGGGAGATATGAATTAAAATGATCAACTCGGGAAATGATTTGAGTCCCAAGTCTGGTGTTGTGTTGGCGGCCTACTTCCAACCACATTTCATGGGGGCACCATGGCTGTTTGCATGAGTTCTATGAGAGAAAGAGCTTCTGCTTTAAGGCGGGAAAAGAACGATTTTAGTAATTTGGTACTTTTGTATTACAAAATGTGGCATTCCCAAGCTAATGTTCATGTACAAGAGCAAAGTGGCAATTGGGTAGCAGTTCGGTTCCTTACTGATCTCCCAAATAACAAATGTAACAGCCCAGCTTGGTTTTATTGATTTGATGTATCAAAGAAACTTCCATGAAGTAACAATCTGTGTCTGGTTAAGGCTGCAATCTTGGACATGCTCATTTGGGAGGAAGCCCACTGAACACAGCAGGACTTACTTCTGAGTAAACTTGCATAGGGTCAGGCTTGCACATGGTTTGGGAAGGTGCCATTGTACTTATCTGTCTGTAGTAGTTGCCTGATTCAAAATCTTATTGCAATATAGACCAGATGAAACCACACTTGGACTTAGGCCATAGCTAGACCTAAGGTTTATCCCTGGATCGTCCAGGGGTCAAACCTGATCATCTAGGTGACACACAGTGGATTCAGTGCTCAGGCAGGGGCGAACCCTGGATGATCCCAGGATAAACCTTAGGTCTAGCTGTGGCCAACGTCTCTTGCCTGGTAACCTGCATGTAGGTAAAGAATCCTTTTTAGGTAACCAGGCAAGAAAGCTTGATATAAATTGGCCACCAGTAGAGAACACTGTTGGGAAACAGCAGATTGTCTGTTACCTTCTGTGGAGTCGTTTGCTCTAGACATTGCTCGAGCATTGTTTATTTTGAAATAAAATTAACACGCTTTCTGTTGCTGTCTAGGTTCAAAGGCTATCTGTTGGAAGTATTCCTCGTTCTATGATGGTTGTCCTTGAAGATGACTTAGTTGACACCTGCAAATCTGGTGAGCTCTGTCAGATTTCCTTTTGAAAATATATTCTTTTTAGGGCAGACCACATTTGAAGAAGGAGAAAGCAAACTTGTGTTTTAGTAGTTACTGTTGAGGTATTGTCAGATAGTATAAATGTATGTGTCATATTGCTTTGTTGATGTTAAAACCATTGTGGTCATAAAACATGAAAATGTCATCACCTTATGTCAAAACATCAGGTCATATAACTTCTGCATTTAAAGTTTCCAAGCCCCAAGAGTCTGTTTCAAGATATCTTTGTGGGCAGCACAATTCATCCTAGTCCATGCTAAAACATTTCCCCAGGATTTGGGTCCATGTGTTCAGATTAGAAACATTTCCTCCCTGGTTGTATGTTCACATTCTCTGTGCCTCCATATAGTATAGAAGATAAACATTTCTGGCATGCAGAGATTTTTAATACTGCTAAATAGACTCTTTGAACCACCTTTTGTGAACTTACTGTAAGATTACTACCTGTGTCACATCAGCATCCTTGGAAATTCCTGATTTACCAACCTCTGTCTGAGTAAAGCTTCTACTATTGGTGGCACATGTCCCAAATACTCTGAGTCAGTGAATTCCCAAGAGGCAGAAACATGTGTGTGTATCTCTCTTGATAGGGCTAAAACATTAAAATGATTAAGCAAATCATTTAATTGATGGAGGTTTTTATTTATTTATTTATTTAGAGTATTTTTATCCCGCACCTCAGCCAAAAGGCTTTCGGAGTGGCTTACAATTTATCAGTAAAGAAGACAGTCCCTATCCTCAGGCTTACATTCTAAAAAAGACAAGACACACAAGGAAAAGTGGATGGGGAGGGAAGAGGGAGAAAATAAAAAGAAATTAAGGAGACTGCTTAGGCTGGTGAGAAGGCCCTGCTTCGTCCTCTCATCTCCCAATGGAGGGGCAAACCAACAGCTCCTTCTTCTTCCCCACAGGGTGAAGATGTTATCCTTGTGGCGGGGGGGGGGGGGGTAGGGTCCAACTGAAGCAGGCTCCAATGGTCCCTGCCTACTCCAGTCTCCCTCACATCTTCTTCCCCACAAGGTGAAGGTTCTGTGGCTTAATTAAAAATAGACTGTTGATTAATCTTGGATTGCCCCTAAACCAGGGGTGAGCAATTGCTGTCGCTCCAGTTGTTATTATACTACAACTCCCGTCAGCCCTTGCAGAATAGCCAATGGCGAGGGATGATGGAAGTCATATCCCAAAACATCTGGATAGCCACAAGTTGTCCACTCCTGCCCCTAAACAAACCTTTTCCGTTTTAGGAATTTCTGATTCAAGCCTCACTATGCCCATCAAAAGATGGGAAATCATGGGACCCTTCCATTTCCTGATGGGATGGGTGTTTGGAAGAGGTATCGGAATGTGACTCTTGTACACCCCTTGTGGAACTCATGAGGTTCCTGGTCCACTCCCTCCAGACCCTTTGCCCATCAGCGCTTCTGGGATTTCTCATTTCCTGGTGGGAAAGGTGCTCCAGCAGGGCTGAAGGGCAGAGTTGTGCTCTGAGCCTTTCCGCATGACCCCCTCATTGTCTCTACTGGGAGGTGGAAGTGGCTTGGAGTATTAGGCAAGGTCCTGTTTGCTGCACACCAGCTCTCTTGCAGGGGAAGGGAGCTACTTGGTATGGCTGCTTCCCCTGCATCAGTCTCTTCTTTGAGGTTCCTATGTTCAGACTGTTATGTGTGCATAATATTATTGTGACCATTCCTGTTTTTATCCTCAGGTGACGACCTAACAGTTTACGGAGTAGTCATGCAGCGGTGGAAAGCCTTTCACCCAGATTCACGCTGTGATGTAGAGATTGTCTTGAAGGCCAATTACATTCATGTAAACAACGAGCAGATGGCAGGAGTTATAATTGATGAGGAGGTCCGCAAGGAGTTCGAAGATTTTTGGGGAAAACATAGGAGTGATCCCTTAGCAGGTCTGCAAAAGGGATAAGATAGATTAGTGTACACAGCTGTTGGTGGAAGAAGACAATGCTAATAGACGAATGTTGTCGCCCCTCTTCACGCGGTCTTTGAATTGTATTCGCTGCTCAGTTAGAACATAAGAGCCCTGCTGGATCAGACCAAGGGTCCATCTAGTCCAGCTCTCTGTTACCACAGTGGCCAGCCAGCTGCCGACCATGGAACCACAAGTAGGACGTGGTGCAACAGCACCCTCCCGCCCAAGTTAGATTGGATTTCTGTGGGGCCTGGTTTTGTAGGGGGCAGGGGGTTCAACTCTTGAACCACTTGGCTAATACAAAGCAAGGCAGATCATTAAGGAGCCTCTGTAATGTTTACTCTCCCAGGGCCTTCCTGCACTATCAGTTGTTTGCTCAATAAATGCACATTTGATTCCTATTCCTTACATTCTGTCAGCCAGTCTTTCTTCATGGTAGCACTTTGGTTGTGCCTCCAAAATTGGTTCTTGAGCATTAAAAAGCACTAAAATATATAACTGGAGAAATGCAATGCTTCCCCTGCACCCCACCCCAGATAGTGAATTCATAGCAAATTGACAGTGAATTCGTTGCAAGCTCTGTGCTGAATGGGGCCGTGCAAATGACCTTTTTGGAAAAAACAAAAAAAAGGCACTTATTATTGAAGAGTGCCATCACTCTTCTTCCATCCCTCTGTCATGCCTCCCATGTTGTGAACTTTTTTTAACATTTTAATTTTCGGATTTCTTAAGTGGCTGTGTGCTCCCCTGCTATACAGTTCGTTTATTTATTTGTGATATTTATATACCGCTGAGTACAGTAAAGTCTTCTATCTGGGGAACGCACATCTAGCAAGAAAGATTTTTTTGAAAAGCAGTGGACAGCAGCACAACTTGGCAGCAAGGCTGTTCCCTCCACCTATTTCATTTAGATGTGACACGGTGATTAAAATGTAAGGAGCATTACCTGAGGGACTCTGCTACCTATGAAGATCTGTTTCTGCAACAAAATTTTGGCTTGCTTCAGTGGGACTTGTGCATAGCTTCAGCACACTTATGTGACTGTGCAGAAAAGCTCTCATTAGTTGGTTTGCTTTTTTACTGCCCCAAATACCCAGCATTAAACTGAAATATATGAGCTACTAATAATGTTTAATGTAATTGTCTTCATGGTGCTATTCATCCAGTTCTTTAAAAAGAAAGGGGAAACGGGTGTATTTGCATTTAAGATCTGTTACACCACTATCTGTAATTGATTTATCCTGGAGCGGTTCTGTTGATATTAAGTGGGAATAATCTAGACCAGGGGTGAGGAACCTGGGACCCAAGGGCCACAGGTGGAATTCAGTCCATGGCTGGTTTTGACTACACACACTGCTGGAATGCAAGACCCCATACAGATTTGGAGTGAGGTAATATGGCCATGAGAGGAAAATGGTTTCCCAGCTCGAGATGAGGCCTGCACGACTTGCGACCCGCAAAGCTGAATACCGCTCACCCCCAGCCATGTATGGTGGCCTACAGGTGTTTGACAGCTCGCCTGTATTTGCACTCCCAGACAAGCAACAAGAACAGGAGGTTTAGTAACCCTGTATTCCTGGTGCGTTGTGGATCACACGTTGCGTGAGCCTGATCTTTGGCTTGCTAAAAGCTTGTTACCTATAACGTCAGATTCCTATACAGCCAATGCAAGCAAAGAAAGTGTGGCATGTGGTGGCAGAATTAGGTCCTGGGTTAGGATCATTCCCCTCCCCTCCCCTCCCCCCCACCCCCCCGTTCCTCCATAACAAGAGTATCGTTATGGGGGCAGAGTAGGGGCAGCAGAACTGCTTTAAGATGGTGTCTTGTTGGTTGTGGAGACTAATACAAACCTCCACGAGATGTAACTATTAGCAAAACGATTGAGAGGGGCTTCCTGGACAGCGTTTCCTAGCTTCCATGACACACATCTCTGGTTGTGTTGCATCAGCTTATGTTGATTCATTGACCTGGGGTTCTAGTCTCTCCTCAATTGTACTGAATCAGCATCATTGCAAATATAATCATTTTCCGATAATTTTGCAGAAAGGGTTGTTCTTGCCTTGTTTCAAAGTCAGAGGAAACTGCATGTAATTTCCTTGAGTCTCCATTAGCCACCGGATCACTTTTGTCTTTGCATAGCTAATGGGAAAACACACAACCATCTTGACATTTTAAGCAATTTAAAAGTGCGTAGCATCGAAAACATAGTGGTCCATTGGTTTGCCATGTTATATGGCATGTTGAACAGCATTCCATATTGTTTTGTCAGCACAGGTTTGCAAGACTTTCAATGAGAAATATCAGAAGAACGATAACTGATAAAGAAACTTGAATAACACTATACTACTAGTAGTAATGTCAATAGAGCATTGCTTTATTCAGGTCTATATTAGCATTGCTTTGAATCAGGAGTGAGGTGAATACAGGTTTTGGGTGTTATGCAACATGCAGCTAGCGAGGGCTGGATGGAGATCCAGGAGGACACACAGACTCCCATTTCTAAAATACCCTGGTGTGCTACTTCTGTGTTTGCTTGTGGGGTGCTCAGAAATAGGGGGAAGTGGAGTTACCATAGAGCCCTGCGAGAATCTCTTCCTGCACAGGGATTGTGTCCTGTAAATCCATCGCTGTTCCTTCTTCTAATTAGGAAAAGTTAGCCCATCCTAATGTCTTGTATTAATTTTCTACAATAGAAAGCCCTGTTGCTTGTCTGGGAGTGCAAATACAGGCGAGCTGTCAAACACCTGTAGGCCACCATACATGGCTGGGGGTGAGCGGTATTCAGCTTTGCGGGTCGCAAGTCATGCAGGCCTCATCTCGAGCTGGGAAACCATTTTCCTCTCATGGCCGTATTACCTCACTCCAAATCTGTATGGGGTCTTGCATTCCAGCAGTGTGTGTAGTCTTTGTGTATTCATGCCCTAGGGTAGATCTGGCCTCCTTTAGGGATAAAAGGTGTTACTTTTCCCCCCATAACTGGCAGTTGAGTTTACTATGCTGAAAGTGGCAGAATGCACCATTGAAAATTTGGTCTCTGATACACTGCAAGAATGAGCACATCAGAAGGCAGCATTCATTCTGTCATATCTCCCTGCCAGTAAAATCGGCATGAAAGGATAACACAGAAGGGGACAGAGAGAGAGAGAGAGAAAGGGACTTTAAAGAAAATGCAAAAGAGAGTGACAAGAGTTGTTTCATTGTTATCAGAAAATAATGAGGCAAGCTAGTTTTGTGCTTAATGTGCAATATGTGTTGTCTAGTTTAATTTCATAGTAACTTTTACTTCAACTGATGGAACAACATGATGTCTATTCAAGTTGATGGATGGGGAAGAGGTTCCTTAGAGTCTGCTGGAGCCACGTTGCTTTGTTTATTTCTGGGTCATGTTTGTGTAACTAAGAGACAGAAGGCAGGAAGTTGGCTTTTATGTATATAATAAGTCTTACATATTGTTTTGCCAATCCAGAATTGCATCCGCATTTAGATATGCACACAGATCTTCTGCCCATGAAGATATGCCCATTCATTTCATTGGAGAGACTTGATTTGCAATCCTTCTTGCACTGAAATTGATAGAGGAAGCTTTTGGTGATGGGAGAACTACACCTGCAACAGAGCTTCCATTGCCACAATCAGCCTCCCATAGCCATAGCTCCATCCATGGGAACTAATATTAAAGTCTATCAATAATTCAGTTTTCCCCAACATGGAGCCCTTCAGATGTTTTGTACTGCAACTCCCATCAACCAATATAACCAGTGCTCAGGATGATGGAAACTAGGGCAAAACTTCTCCAGCAGATTATTCAAAGTATAGATTAATTTATCTAATTTACAAAACACTTTGTGCTCTTGCATAATGGGCTCAAGTTACAGGAAGCCAGATTCCAGCTGGACATCAGGAAAAACTTCCTGACTGTTAGAGCAGTACGACAATGGAACCAGTTACCTAGGGAGGTCATGGGCTCTCCCACACTAGAGACACTCAGGAGGCAGCTGGACAGCCATATGCCAGGGATGCTCAAAGGTGGATTCCTGCATTGAGGGGGGGGGTGTGGACTCGACAGTCTTATAGGCCCCTTCCAACTTAACAGTTCTATGATTATATGAATGAAAAGTGCTGAATCTGGCCTTTTTCCTTTTAGCATCATGAAAGACCATTCCACACAAAGCAGAGGTTAAAAAGATCAAGACGCATCTGATTTTTTTTAAACCCACCTGTAATCATCTCTCACTTTAAACCAAGGATAACATGATTAGTAAATTAGAAGAAGCTTGCTTGGAAATTGTGTTTGTTGCCAGTTCTAGCTTGTTTATCAAGTGTACTAATTTCTCTCTCACTCTTTTCCAGGGAGGAATGAAATTTTAGCAAGCTTGTGCCCTCAGATTTTTGGATTGTATGTTGTGAAGCTGGCTGTAGGCATGGTGCTTGCAGGGGGTGTGCAGAGAACAGATGCTGCAGGCACTCGCATTAGAGGTTAGTATATAAACCTCGATTCTTTATCACTACATGCATAAGGCACTGGCTTGAATTGCAGCACCATTTTCGAGGTAAACCAGCTGCCACAATATTACTTTTTCTTCCTTAATACTCAATAAATTAACCCTGTTCAAGGCCTTTGTATAAAATTACAAGTTATATCCTCAAAAAAAAAATTGTAAAATTCAATTTATATTTTTACAATACAAGGAAAGGATAAATCAAAACAGCTACAAACAAAATCAAGACAAAAAGACAAAAACATGGCCTATGCTTTACCATTTTTAGAGCTGAAAACATGCTTTATTATAATGTAAAGAAAATGAATAAGCTCTTAAATAATAAATCAATAATATTTTCTCATAATGTATCCAATAAAACATAAGGTTGTGCTTCATCTTGGACTTCATTATTCCAGTGTATAATAAACTCAATTTCTCAATAAACCAATTTTGCTGTTTTCTAAATTCTCCCAGGGCACAATCCTGTCTTGCACTCTCAATAGACAAAGGTTTCCAAGTTCAAACTCCTCCGCCTGTCCCATGCCCTACCAGCAAGAGCCAGGCAACGCAAGAGGAACAGAGGCAATTTCGCTCCCATTCCTCCGTTTAGATTGCAAGAAGGGGGCCTCTGAACCTTTCAGTGGATGGCGAGAGGACTAAAGAGGACACAGGAAACTGTGTATCCCTGCCTCTCCCCTCCCTGCCCACCAGCACACACCCTTTTCTCCTCCTCTGACTGCTCTCATGAGGTTGCAATTGCAACCTCATAAAAGAAGCCTTCCACAGCAGCTTGGGGATCTACAAACAGATCTCCTCTGTGCTTGTAACTCTGTCTGCAGCACGATGGAGGAAATCTGCAGCATCTTATGGTGCCTCAGACACTGTTTAGGGGCCACAGGATTGCTCTCTTAATGTGTTTGTTAACTTGCTCTTATACACTGCTGCATCCCATGCTATAATTTGCCAACCATCCACAGTAAGAGAACTATTTTCCACTGGAAACAAATAGCTATTCGATAGCTGTCAGTAAACAAATCATCATTATCCTCTGGTATCCTCTAGTATACATAAAATGTATACTACATTTTAAATATAACACAAATTCATATCCTGTCTTTTTTAGTTTTGATTATAATAGAAATGTCTAATAGAAATTCAGGTGTTTTTTTAATAATATTTTTTTTTGTTTATAATAGAAAGTTTATAAATAGAAAATTCTGGGAAACAAACTTTCCCTTTCTGGTTCTGCTTTGGAAAATAAGTTTCTGATGTTCAAGAGACAAAGTAAAAACAAGGTCCTTGTCATCATATCTGCCACAGATAACAGAAAAAGTGGGGGAAGGCAATGGATTAAAAAAATGGGTAAGGGATGAGGCAGATTTATCTGCATTTCATAACACAATGTTGGAAGTCATAAAAGCACTTTGAGATTTAAATTTACCACTTAAACATTTGTCATAATGTTTAAAGTAGGGGTTTAAAAATATGTATTTTAGCAAACTGCTTTTCTTTGTGCTGTTGGAAGGCAGAAGTGCTGTGTGTGAGGTAGTGGTACATGTCATCATCAGAGTAGGTGGACATAATCGTAAAAGGGCTTTGTGTATGAGTATGTATATCCTAGGGTCACCAGTGCTAAATTTAAACACCATCTAAATTTAAAGCATGATGTCATTCCTGTAGAAGTCTATTAAGGTGGGGTTTTCTGAAATAAAGACTATTTTATAGTATGGGACAAATATTCTTAAGTAATGGCCATTTTTATCAGATAACCACTTCTCTATTTAGAAAATAGGTTAATGCATATTCTTCTTGCAAAAGGATGGAAAATTTGTAATAGTTTTAATAGAAGTCCATCTTTTCCCTATTACATGTTATAGCTAAGCTAAAAACACAAATAATGGCAATCAGCACAAAAATTATAATTCTTCTAGCAAGACGTCTCAAGGGACTTGCCATGGAACCTGATAACACACAGTCCTTGCTCAGCAAAATCTAAATATTGCAAGTTAGTAAGCTTATGCTAAGTTGGACTATGCATTAGGTATGCCAGTAAAACGTGTGGGCACCATTTCAGATTTTTTGGGTTGGATCGAGATGTAGTCGTACTCGAGTAGACTCATTGCAATCAACTCATTCAGTTTTATTATTCCTTATTCCCACTATTATAGTGACTTACATCTAAAATGTACTTTTTAGAAAACATCTGTACATTTTTGTTTCCCTGGAAGGTGAATCACATCTTTTATTGGTTGGAGATCCTGGAACAGGGAAATCTCAATTTCTGAAATATGCAGTAAAGATTTCCCCACGATCTGTACTTACAGCAGGAATTGGATCTACAAGTGCAGGTAAATGGAGACGCTGAAATGCAGGGACATCAAACTCAAACAGGCTGGTGAGAACTTGGTTCCCCACCTGGTACCTGGGGCCACACTGGTGATTTTGCAACATGGGTTTATTTTGAGGGTGGGACAGACTCAGTGATTCGCTCTGAGTGTCTCTCTGTGATCCAGACCTCCCCCCCCCCACGTTCCCTTCATCAGCAGCACTGCTGTCTTCTAATCGCCAGCTCCACCCACCATGGTTTATCCCTACCAACAGCTCACAACTCCCCACTTGTGTGGTTGCTGGAGAGAGGACTAGGATGGGGTTTCATGCTGCATGAACTAGCCAATTCCATGTGCATTTGGCTATGATGGCTGAAGCCATGGCTCTGGCAGAGAAGACCACATCTGGGCTGCCAACATCCCCATCAGCACCACTGCTGTTCTCTAATCGCCAGTTCCTTCCTCTCGTGGCTTACAGCTCCCTACTTTCTCAGCCCCTTCCCTTGCGTTATTGCTGGACCCCCAAAATCATTCCGCAAAGCAGCTGCCTCCACATTCTGCAAGCCTAAACACCCGTCATCCAAGTCTCTTTTTCCACTGAGCAACCGCCACCATCCATTCCACATCCCCCCCCCCCCCCCCGGCTGAAAATACAGGCCATCACTGAGGCAAGCAGTGGCAGCCATTGGTAGGTCAACCCTTTCCCCCTGCAAAGCATATCATTTCCAGTTCAATAACTTAGACCCTAGAAAATCACTGCCAGTCAGACAGAACTGGGCAAGATGGGCGTCTCCTGTTCACCAGATATATCTTGCAAGGAAACATTTTCAAATGTTTCAGCCCAGGTTGGGTTTGCTCTTTGGGAGGACCTAAGTATCATACATGATTTCCTCCGTAAGAGTTCAGTTTAGAGAGGGTGATTCCTCCAGATGGACTTTAAAGGCTGGGCTAACTTCCTCATCTTCTCCAGTGACAAAAATCACCTCCCAGTTTGCATTCTGCCTTGAACAAGAGATCAGGTCTGAAGCATTGTGTGCCTGCTGCAAAACCCCATGACTCTTACACACACACACACACCTGCTTTGAAACCTCCCTGTCTGCCCCAGACCAACTTGTATTGTGGTAAGGGCAACAGCACAAATCCAAATCCTAGGCAGGTATTGTAGGCTGCACCACAGCCAAAGGCACTGTGACCTCACAAGACAAAGCCAACAAATCTGGACAGATAGGGCAGGAGTAGTGTGTGCTGTCACCACCAGTATGCGTGCAAAACAGTGGCTCTCATTTGTCCTCAGCCATTGAGTAAAGGAGCCCCACAAGTGGGCAGAGTGCATTAAACCCAGAGGGGAAAAGGAACTGTTCCAAAGAAAAGACTTTCAGGAAAGTTATCCTATTACCATAATTGTTTGATTCACATATGGGGAGAGGGACATTTCCCTTTCTTGCAGAAGCTTCTAAGCAACAGCCGAAAAATTTTACCATCTCTCCAGCGGTGCCCTAGAGACTGTTGAAACACCCCTGTGATTGCATTAATCTTCACATTAGTTGTCCCAAAGGATGGAAAGAACTCACCAGGGAATTTAGGTGATTTGAAAGGATGAATTTGACTTCTGCAAAACCCATAAGGCTTGTGCACTGGCTATCTATATTTGCCAGATGTCCTGGATATGCTAACTCTTATAGGGTATGTACATCTTCATAAAGAAACACCTCAGGCAGAGCTGCTAACTTCATGACACATGCTACCCT
Source organism: Elgaria multicarinata webbii (assembly GCF_023053635.1). NCBI lineage: Eukaryota > Metazoa > Chordata > Lepidosauria > Squamata > Anguidae > Elgaria > Elgaria multicarinata. The sequence continues at coordinate 88,384,397 of NC_086174.1, forward strand.
CGACTTCTCTGGATGGTGGCGGTTGCTGAGTGGAAAAAGACTTGGATGACGGGTGTTTAGGGTTGCAGAAGGTGTGCACAGCTGTTTTGCGGAATGATTTTGGGGGTCCAGGAATAACACAAGGGAAGGAGCTGAGTAAGTGGGGAGATGTGAGCCGCAAGCCATGGGAGGGGGGAACTGACAATTAGGGAACTGATGAAGTGGTACTGATGAAGGGATGTTGGCAGCCCAGATGTGGTCTTCTCTCCCAGAGCCATGGCTTCAGCCACCATAGCCACAAATGCACATGGAATTGGCTAGTTCATGCAGCATGAAACCCCATCCTATCCCTCTCTCTCTTTGTAGGAAACAAGTTCTTCAGGTAAGATATTGATGATATCCTTGTTGAAAGGAAATGGAAAGCAACACCTTTAGCTACCAGGAAAGAGTAGGCCTGGAAAAGAGGGGGTAATGGAGAGGGGGAGGGAGCAGCAAAACCACCAGAAAAATCCCTTTTCCTCGAAGGCCTTTTTTGTTATTTTTTAAAAATTGATCATTAGCTATGTTGTCTGAGAATTATGGGAGTTGCAGTCCAGTACATCTGGAGAGCACCAGGTTGGGGAAGGTTGAACTAGGGGGTTGTGCCAAAGGCTTCGCTGAAAAAGTGGGTCGTGAATTTGGTAGGATTTGAAAGGAGCAGGTGGTGGCATCACACAAATGTTCTGTGAGGCAGTTCCAGGTACATGGCCTAGCAAGGGGGAAAAGGTCTAACTTCTGACAGTCCATTACTGAAGGGATCATGGCCCATTCAGTACAGGGAGATGTAACTTGGCATACTTTGGACAAAATGACAGGCTGAGAACTAACATGGGGATTGTTGAGCTAACATGGGGATTGTATTTTTCACTGAAGTTTCTAGTGTGTCCCACATTACTCAAAATGTCCCACAACCATTTCTGGGCATATATATTCACTCATATTGGGCTATGCTTGTGATCTCTTATTGCATTAATGGTATCTAAGAAACTCAAACCGCTTTAATTCTGGTCTGCACAATTTGCAAGTCACTAGCCACGCCTGGTGGCCCTCTAGGGGCTCTATAAACCTCTAGTTTGGAGGCCTGCAGGTCACAATAAGTGACTGGGGAGCTGCATTCAGCTGGTCTGTTCAGTCTTTAGGGTAATGATTTACACTCGAAAACTTATTGCTTGATAAGGATGTCTGTAGTCGGGAGGTTTTTGTGGGTGTGTGGGTAGAATACAATGACCATGATGCAAAGAACTATGCAGCTTGATCCTTGCACTCATGGAGGTTTTGGGCTTATTCCTTTAGAATACCTTCCTATGGTAGCACTCAATGGCAGGCCACTCAGTTCAAGGGAGAAGGGGCCAGCCCTACCATAAGGCACATTGAGCATCTTGTCTCAGGCAGCAGATGGGGAAGTGAAACGAGCCTGCTGCCACTGTGCAGTTGCCATGCTAGAAAATACACACTCTGTCTGACAGGTGCTGCTGCAGCCACCTGGGGCCAGCATGGCAGGGGCCTCACTGCTGGCTGGACGTCCCACAGCCAGCCCCATCTCCAGCCAGGCTGTGGAGCACCACGTGTGAATTACCTTCTCTTTAAAAGTGCAGCCACCACATCTTAAACAAAAGAGAAAACGAGCGGCAGAAGCTACCAATATGCAGCTATGCAGGTCCACAGCTAGACGACCAGACGGAGCAGTGGCCACTAGAGAGTGAGGCCAGGTCCCATGGGTAGAGGCCTTATATAGGTCTCCCCAACTCTTGTAAGATTTCTCTAAGACTTGCAAATTGTGGAGTGGCTTCTCTGCAGCTCCTACAGGATACTGCTGCTGGCAGCAGCGGTGTTCCCTGTTAGGTGGTGAAATGGCTCAGGCTGGCCCTGCCCTCCACTTGCCGATTATGCTATGCTTCCTGCTTTCCATAGTGAGGCTAGTCCTGCATATGTATTATTAACAGCGAATAATGCATATTATTAACAGCTAAATAGATTCAACTTCCTATCCTCCTCCGCCCACCCCTATTTACATCTGCAGGGAGTGGGGAATCATACACATTTTATCAACAGATTTAGTGTGGACTAAACAAAACCCCAGAGAATTACTTAAAAATAGGTTTATTTATACATCCACTCAAATACTTTTTCCTTATAAACTTTCTACAGGAAATGGGAGTTTGTTTTAAAACTTTCCACATTTTGTTGAATATGTAATTCCAAGGAAGTAAGTTCTGGTGACAGGTGTGTGTGTGTCTACAGCTTAACACATACATAGCGCAGAAGGGTAGCCAGTCACATGCAGTCCATATGAGATTCTAACATAACGTTTAATGAGTTTTCTGATGTTGACCATCCTTTTGAAGCAGAAGGCAGTGCGTCTGTAGAAAGGAGTGATTGGAGGTTTGGGTTGCTGCTCTCTGCATCTGTCAGTTTTTCAGTGTTGTCCTCCCAATTAATGTGGAATCTTGTGACCCTGGGGTTAGACGCCAAAATATTCCTTTGGAGCTGGAAAACAAGGGTGTTCATTAACATTTTGGGATTAGTGAGTCAGTTTCCTAAAACAGTCTTTTAGCATTTTAGTACATGGTAGAAAAAGAAGAATGATGCTGTTGATATTCTAAAATAGTGGTGCACTTTGTGTTTCTATGACAGAATTGAAGATTAAGAGTAGATGTTGATGAATTAATAGAACAGTATAAAAGTAAAAATTCAGAATAGATTCTACACTTTCTCGTAAGTCTGCTCTATGATAAAGTATAAAAAGGAACCAAATTGTACAAATGTGGATAGCTGAGAAAGAGTTGGGTGTCCCCGTCCAGTGCAGGTATCCACCCCCTGAGAGATTTCCCCAAGGAATGCAGCCCTAACATGCTGATTCTGTAAAGTAACACTCCCCTCCCCTCTGTGCCCCTTATTTTTTTTTTAGTGGAAAATCTGGATCACAATATTAAATTGCCTTGGCAATTTTCGTTTGTGGTTTAGATCTTCACACTCAAGACCCTGTTCAGATGTAACAGTGGCTTTTGGCAGCAATTCATGGGTTAATTAATCCACAAATTTAGGGATGTGCACAGTGTGCGAGCCATTTCCACACAGAGCTGTTGTCTCTGTGACATCTGAACCCGGGCACCTGGGCTTGTTTGTGGGTTAAATAGCCCCAAGTTAACCCAAGAACAAACCCTTAACTCACAAATTGTTGCTGACAGCCACCATTGAATCTGATTAGGGCCAGAAAGTCAACAGACTACAGCAGCTTTCCCCAACCTGGTGACTCCCCCAGATGTGATGGACTGCAACCATGATGGCTAGGAAGTATGAGAGTTGCAGTCCAAAACATTTGGAGGGCAACAGACTAGGAAAGATTGGACTAAATTCTTCCACTGCAGAACTCCTGTTGCATATAACTGTTAAACGAATGACAAAAGAATTCTGTGCTGGAGCTTAAAAGTGACCTAATTTTCTGAACATGTTCTGTCCCAATTAGTATTTCCCAAATCGACATAACGTTTCATAATTATGTTAACAGTTGGATGGAAACAACACATTTTCACCACAGAGTGCTTATTAAAACAGTTATGTCTTCACAATTTACATGTAGGTTTGTGTATTAGTGCTACTGTTTTGAATGCCAACACATGTCATTTTGAATGAAATCAAGCAGTAGAACCAATGCACTCTTGCTTGAAGCAAACGGAATAAAATTAATACAGGAAGATTTGGCCATTTTGATACTGACGGCTAAAATATTCAGTTAATGACACTTTACTTAAAAAGGGTGGGGGGAAGAATATTTCAAGAGGCAGGGAACAGCAGACAAGACAGCTTTATGGTTCAGCAGCAGCTAGCCATATTGTACCCAATATAAGTGTCTATATGTAAGGGTTTTAGGGTTGTTGTTTTAAAAAATTAGTTACCATGAGCCTGAGATAATCAACCAGGGCCAAGTGTAACATACTGGCTCAGTCAGGCAGACATACACTAAGAATTAAGGAACAGTCTGTCTCTACACACATACCCAAACCAGGAATTTGTAAATTGGTACCATAATCAAGCTCAGCAATCCTTTTACACCAAAATCCACTCCTGTGAATTTGGGGGGACGTAATCTCCAAATGTTCTTTTTCAACAACTTTTTTTTTTTTTTTTTGTGGGGGAGCTTTTTAATTGTCGCTATTTTTAGAAAATGGAGAGTCAGAAACCCTTGCCGATCTACTGCAGATCACCCAGAGATCTACCAGTCAATAACATCAGTGATTGATAGTAACCCAAGACTACTTCAGATTTATTGACAGGACTGTCATTCCCTTTCAGAATTCTTAGAACAAGTCATTTTTTTGTTTAAATAACTTTGACTTGCTGGTTATTTCCAGCTCTGTTGATATTTCAAAGTAAATTAAAAAATAGGCGAAGTAGAATGGCTGGAAGTTTGGTTACACGACAGGGTTTCCTCCCTGCTGCACCTCTGAAAGTCTACCCTGGAAGGTCTCCCAAGCCTCTGTAGCAAATATTGAGGGTGTGCAGGGAGGAGGGAAAATCACCCCCTCCTGGTTTTACTGACAGAAGCAGTTCCATCAGCAGAATTAGTTTGTTGGATTTCACCCAGTATGACCTACCTTAGAAAAGTCTGGCTTTACTGGAGGATTTTCTCTCAGTTCTGTTTCAGTATATTCATTGTTTACATAATAGCCAACTCTAATAAATTCTTGACCTCTATATGTGCAGGTGATTAACACGACTGTTACTCCTACAGCATCTGCATCAGGAATAAGTCCAGGATTAGGAGCATCTGCCTGCAGCAAAAAAATAAATAATAATGTTAGAACAGGACTTTTAAAAGAAAGAAACCCCTTTGTATGTATAGTTAGAGTGATGTAGTAGTATAGTTCAACTCAACTAGATCAAGTTCAAATTTTGGAAAACAGATACTTATAGAGTTCAGCAAAACTACCTTTTAAATCTTTCAGTCCCTTGATTTAGATTGTTCTCCAAACTCAATATTTTATTATTTTGAGGACTTAAAATTTGTGACTAGTATCCTTTCTGTTATGGAATTTCTTTAGTACAACCATCTAAATGCATACTTGTATTTGGGAAACATTCCATTTTAGCCTAATCTCTCTAAATTCTACATTCCCCTCCCCACTCCCCCCAAACAGCCAAACATCACCACTTTTAGAAAGCTGGGTAGATTTATCCAGTTATTTATCTACACATACACACACAGGGATGATTTTGCTGTCTTCTCACAGGACAGAGCCACACAGAACTACAATGCGTGGTAACTCTAATCTACTGGAATCACAAAGTCACACCTTCAATTACCCTCAAATGTCCAATTGACTAGCATATGGAACGTTACACGTGCAGACCCTAATCCTGCTTTAAAATTGCTTTAGGGCACAATCCTATGCGTGTTTAGACAGAAAAAAGTCTGGGATGTATGAGCCACTCCCAGCCTTCCCCAGACAGTCATACTGGTTGTAGGATGTTTTTCTGTCTAAACATGCATAGGATTGTTCCAGTAAAGACTTAGAATAGCATCCTGCATTGTGTTCAGTATCTAGGTAAGATAAGCTGATAAATACCACAGAAGTTTAAGTGATCATGTCATTTAATGTTCAGGTCATTAAATGATCATGTTATATAGGTTTCACTGTCTTCTTTTCATAGCTTTCAGTTAACAATCCTGTTTAACATTAGCTGGACTTTGTCTTGAAGTGACAAGTTGCTTTCTTATAGTTCTCTTACCCCCCCCCCCGACTAAGTTAGTGTTTTGAACTCCTTTAAACAAGTTTAATATATATGCTGCTCTTCTACATACCAGTTAAACAAAAAAGAAGTTGAGAACAGGATTGACCAAAGTTTTCCTATTTCTGCCCAAATGATTAGGACACCATGTTTACATACCAAGCAAGTGACGCCTGACCTTCCTCAGGAGATCCACTACTTGCAGGATATATAAATACAGAACCATGAAGAGCTTTTTGAGCGGGAGCTTTTATAGGTTTGGGGCATTTACACATACCAGGACCATCTACCCCAGTAAAAGTATGTTCTATTGGGAGTCTTTAGGTTTTCCTTCTGAATTAGAATGTCAGCTGAGTCATTACTTCTGACCAACATAGCTTCACTTTCAATTTGTCTAAAGGCCGGTGATTTCTCATTATTAAAAGGAACTGTTGTGACTACATCCTCTGAACTTCAGAGCAGATTTAGAGGGCACAGGGGGGTGCAAAGGGGAGGAGAAACCCCTACCAATAACAGTCTGTATTCCACTAGCAGACAAACACTTGGGGTTGGATTCAGTGGTGTCCATTATAGTTTTATTGGTAGCATAGAGGGGGGGGGGGAACAATGGAGCTTAATAATCAGTTACATGAACCACAGTAGGCTGAATTGTGGTTTGTATGAGCCACAAATGGCTTCTATGACTGCATAGAACCTTTCCTGAAGATAGCATCTGAGCTAAACTATGCCCATGTCTTTGTACCATCCTTGCACTAGCATGCTCATACATCCTAGCTGACCCGACCCTTCAAGATAGGGCTGTGCCTAGAATAGAAAACAGGTGGCTCATATTCTCAGGGGGACTAATGGAAGTACGGAGGAGTCCTAGGGTTCTTCTGAAAATAGACTAGAGCTAAAATAAACATCTGAAAAGCACTGAGGACAGAGATCACACAGGTTGGACTGGCTCTTATCAGGTGTGATATATATAGTTTTGTCTCATTCTCCCCAGGGAAGGACATGAAGCACATACTTTTGATTATAGCTACAAAGCAAGGTAATTTTTGTGAACCGCCCAGAGAGCTCCAGCTATTGGGCGGTATAGAAACGTAATAAATAAATAAGGTAATTTTAACAGTTTTGTATGGGAGTTGTGACTTAAATAATGACTTGGGCCTGTATAACTGTTTGTAAAAATAATGAACATTTCTATCCTTTAAAGACCAAGAGCAAGATAAACAGTCTGGTGCAGTTCAAAAGATAAGATACAAAAAGATCAAAAGTAAAACAGCCAACTAAGTACAGCCAACCCAAAACATCATCATCATAGAACTGTTTTACTCTGTACAGCACCATGTACATTGATGGTGCTATATAAATAAATAATAATAATAATAACAACTCAGGGGGTTAGAGAGCCTTTTAAGGGTGCAAACCTATCCCTGTTTAGACAGAAAGAAGTCCTTCACCTCCCAGCATTCCTCATGGGGAATGCTGGGAGTTATAGGACTTTTTTTCTGTCTAAACACAGATAGGATTGTGCCCTAAAATATCTTTACAATCCTCCTCAAAAGTTGAGAAGGAGGGGTCCAGATAGTTCTCCTGTAGGAGGAAGTCCCAGAAGGCTCTATTTGCATACCTACCAAATGCACATCAGGGAGTGGTGGGGGGTGCAGAGAAGATCTTAATGAATGAGCAGTCATAAGCCAGACTGTACCTAGGGTTGCATGAGCACAACTTATGGTATTGCCTTTGTGAATAGTGTCCCTCTTTTTTCCAACACCCCTCCCTAAACGTATCAAAATAAGGCAACTTCTACTGAGTTACATTTATTGTCCTGTGTACAGATTTCCCTCTCTTCTGTTGCTAGAACACATTCTTCTTTAGCAACTCCCTGTTCTGGAGCCAGAACACTTATTGTTCTTATGCTGAATAGCTCTCTCTGTGTGTGTACACATACGCACGCTTCTGCATGTCCACACATTCTTGGACAGGCATCCAGAAAAAGAGGGCTGCCCAGCCTTGGGTTAAACCTTAGACTGGCAACTCTCTTTAAGCATAGGATAGCCCTGAGCTTCACTTGCATTTATCATCAGGATTTGTGACTCCTTATGCAGGACTTTAAGAACTGCTTCCTAATATAAACCTATGATTCTGTAGTATTTCCAACATATTTAAAGACAGACTTACCTGAAATACAAACATGTGCCTTCCTGCAGGAACAGGGCCCACCAAAACTGAATCTAACACTTGATCATATTCTTCACTTTCTGCTGATCCCACATAGATAATTTTCCATTCCAAATCTACATTAGAAGAAGAAAAGGTTTAAATGAAATAGCATTAAGTACTTTGGTTTTACCTAAAAGAAACCCCAAAGTTCAGAGTTGCTTCTAATGCCCCCATTCTTCAAAGAAAAAGGGTAAAAGAAACCATCCCCATGTTCTCAAAATCAGAGAAAATTAAAGACACCTTGAATTTAACTATGCTTATTTGAAAACAAGTGTTGAAAATTAGTGGGACTTTCTGAAAATTTGTGTTTGTTTCTTAATTCCCCCCCCCCAAATAAGTTGCATTTATTTTTATGATTTGCACCAACATCCAACATTTTTGTGTTAGCCTACACAGTTGCAGCCTTCTGCTCAATTACTGCATAATTTTCTAGTATGTGATGACGAGAAGTGTGCTAAATGTTCCACCTGGGGAGGAGACAGACACCACTGAAGGGTGTCATCAGAAGTTGCCCGCCTTCCCTTCTGGGAGGGAAAACATTGCTGACCTCACTACCGGCACCAGCATATCACAGTTTACAACAGGAGGAGGAAGAGGTCCCAAAGAGTGGACAGTACTTTGTTACTCTAGGGAGAAATACTCTACGCCACAGCCCCCCATCCCTGTTAAATCCAAATTCTGAGTTCCCAAAATCAAATAATCCTCTGAAAGGGAAGTGGCAAACAGAAGTTATGCAAGCATTAAAAAGTAGCACTGCCAACACTTTTTAAACTATATCAAAGAGAGAGTGATTGCGCCAAATGTGGTTTCCAGTTCTGCGTTTAGTATTTTTAGAGTTTTATCTAGCGAGGATGAGGATGATTAAATGATGCTGTTAATAATCCCTCTGTCAAAACATTGCTAAAGGAGACTACCGGGACTAGAAGAGGAGAAGCCGCCTAACGTACAGATGCCCGCCCGCCCCCGTGCTGACATCCCACCCACCGCCAACCCCGCGTAGGTGCTCTCTGCCCACCCCGCAGCGCGCGAGCGGCTCCTCGTTCCGCCCTCCTCTTCCTCCCGCGTACGCGCCCGACAGCCCCGGCTCGCTACAATGCTGGCAACATGGCTGCTCCCAGCACTCGCACAAGTTCCTTGCAACTTAACGGTCTTCCCTTTGCCCAAAGACCCGCGCAGCGGAACGGCCGCCCCGCCGCCCGCTCCCCCGCGGAGGCACTTGGGCGAGCAGCTGCCCGCGCCATCCTGCAGCCCTCCCGCGCCATGCAGCCGGAGGAGGAGGAGGAGCGGGAGCAAGCCAGGCTGCACAGTCCCTAGCAGCGGCACTAGCAGGCCTCGGCAAAGTTTAAGCCTGGGAAACCCCCCGACAGGGCTGGCCGCGCGGCCGGGAAGCCCCCCACACACACCCCGGCCGCGCGGCGCTCACCTTCGGACAGGTCCTCGATGCACTCGAAGGTGATTTCGAACTGGAACGGGTTATAGAAGGGCGACGGGTTGTCCAGCACCACGACGTTGTTCACCTGAACCTTTGCCATATCTGGGGCGCGGGGGGGGAGGGGAAGAGGCGCAAACAATAGTGGCGGCGCGTCCCTGCAGCCCCACAGCGTCCCGCGGGCTCTCCCGCTGCAGCAGGCGCGCCCCGGAGCCGGCCCCGGAGCCCGCGGGGAGTTTGGAAACTTTGGGGCTCGCCCCCCACGCCGGCTGGCTCCGGCTCTTCTTTTTACACCACCGAGCCGCGCTCCACACAGCTTTGCAGCTTTCCCGTGGCCACTCCACTACGAGCCCATTCTGCTCGCTTAACTGGCAGGGCCCGCGCGGATTGGCTGCACCCTGAGCTATGACCCTCCTCCTCGCCGCCGAGGCTTCCCTGACAGAGCAAGATGGGCTTCCGCGGCTGGAACCGACTGGGAAATGTTAGCTGGTGCTCCACCTGCTGGACCAGAGGAGGGCGAAGGGTTTGGAGAGGAGGGGGCTGGCGGCAGGCTTTGTGGGGTCGCTAAAAGGAAAAAAGCGGGGAAGGCTGCGATGAGGATCAAGGTAGGGCTGATGAAGACTGCTTCAAAAGGGGTTTTCTCTCCAGTTGGTTTCTTAATGGATGATGGACCTTAAACACTTGTTTTATTCCGTGTGTGTTTTAAAGTGAAGTTATAGGGTTGTATCCTATGGCGGCTTTGCCCCAGCAAAAAGCACTCCTGCTCATTCCAAGTTGAGGAACCCCGTTTTCAGGGATTCCACCCACCCACCCTGCTCCAAAAGGCTGCTCTGCAAGTTTGGGGGTCCTTTGGAATAGTACGGGATAAGGTATGGAGAACTGTATTAGGTAGGGTGACCCTATGAAAAGGAGGACAGGGCTTTAACAGTTGCATTGAAAAGGGAATTTCAGCAGCTGTCGTTTGTATATAAGGAGAACCTGGTGAAATTCCCTCTTCATCACAACAGTTAAAGCTGCAGGAGCTATACTAGAGTGACCAGATTTAAAAGAGGGCAGGGCACCTGCAGCTTTAACTACTATGATGAAGAGGGAATTTCACCAGGTTCTCCATATATACAAATGACAGCTGTTGAAATTCCCTTTTCAATACAACTGTTAAAGATGCAGGAGCTCTGTCCTCCTTTTCATATGGTCACCCTAGTATTAGGTAGGGTGCAAAAATTGGGTGCCCTGTCTTGCGCTAGTGAAAAGTCGCCATTGGTTGCAACCCATTTACTTTAGTTTTAAGGGCTGGTTGGCATCCGGTACAGATAACTGGATCCAGTCCGGTGAAAGTTAGTTGTGCTTAAGTCCAGTTGAAATCAATGGGACTTAAGATCTTTTCACATTTAAAAACTTAGGAGAAACCAAGTGTATGTTGCTGCCAGTGTAGATTTTGTTTTTGTGTTGCCCACCAGCAGGGCCAGCTCTACCATTAGGCAGAGTGAGGAGACAGCAATGAGGCTTTGGTGGAGAAAACTGTGTGCCATGCAGCCCGCCCCATCTTCCCTAAGCCATCTTGATGCTTTCAGGTGCCGTGGATAATGCTGCCCCATCAGCAGTGTTGAAAAAAATTCAGTTGCCAGTCTAGTTGGCTTTTGTACATAGGACAAAGCAGAAAAATATGAATAGAGGTTAAATGTACTACTCTCTGTCAATTATTAGATTTAAATTCAATGTATTTCTTTTTATTTACTTCCTTTCTTTTTATTTTATTTTATTTTATTTTGCATTCTTGTGGGTTTTGTTTTGGAAAAATAATAAAATATTTATTTTTTTAAAGGATGGGAGGGTGCGCTATCTTGTCCTTTGCCTCAAGCAGCAAAATCTCTTGGGCAAGCTGTGCCCACCAGTTTAAACCAAAACCAATGGCCTGATTCATACGTTCTTGATGAGGGAGTGGAAGCCATTGGGGTGTGACTCCTCTCATGACATTCCAGTAACCTCAGAAGGAAAGCCAATTAAGTGGCCTGATGACGTGGTTCTCTCCTACACCAGCGTTGTCCCAGTTCTCAGATGGATTCTTAGCTGTGGCTGTAATGAATGTGCTGCTGCAGTAGGTGTGATCCTCATTATCAGTGATCAGCTGATTTCAAAGTCTTCCTTTTTAATCATAGAAGTGAATGGAGAGGATATGCAGGGTTCCATCTTGTGCCTCCTTCTGTTTTAATAACTATGTGAAACTGCCAGGGAAGGTTGCCTCGAGATTTGGGATGCAGTATTGTCAGTATATGGACGACACTCAACTCTATCTCTTCCTTTCCCCAGGTCCTAATGAGATAGTAGACATCCTGAACCACTGCTTGGAGTCAGTGCTGGCCTAAATGTAGGAAAACAAGCTGAAATGTAATACAGATAACATGCAAATTCTGTTGATTGGAAATATGCTTGCTATGGGGTAGGCTTCAACCTGTGTTAGATGGGGCTGGATTCCCTCTGGAGGATTGGGATCACACCTTGGGGCTGCTCATGTATCTGTTGCCACACCTTAATGCACACAAGTGGCATTGTAGCCAGGAGCACATTCTATCAGCTTAGCCTCATTTGCTAGCTACAGCCTTTCCTGCAATTCATACGTTGCCCACATCTAGATTAGACTACAGAAATGTGTTCTATTGCGAATCTGCCTGTCTAGGAATTACAACTAGTTCAAAAGGCAGAAACTTATGTGGTGACTAGTACAGACCACAAGGAGCATATAACACCAATTTTGCAGCAACTTAATTAACTCCCAGTTGGGTTCTGCACTCAATTTAAAGTCCTATTTTTGGCCTGTATCGGGGTGGGCAACTTGTGGCCCTCCAGATGTTTTGGCCTACATCATCCCTAGTCGGCATAGCCAATAAAGAGGCATGATTGGAGTTGTAGGCCATAGTTTTCGGCTATGGGGCGGTATATAAATGTAAATAAATAAAACATGTGGAGAGCCACAAGTTGCCCATCTCTGCCCTATATAATCTTGGCACAGGAAACCTTAAGGATTGCCTGATCTTATAAAAACTCACCTATGCGCAGATTCTTCCTGCTTTCTGTGGCCTAACCATCTGGAACACAGTGGCTGGCAGTGTGAGAAAGGGATTATTTTTCCTGCAGTGGCATCAGAGCTGTAGAATGTTGCCTTCTTATTGACTTTCAGAAGCCAAGGCAGCCCTCTTCCAGAGGGCTTTTGGATTTCTCTGATTACATCTTAGTCTTGTTTCTGCTGCTCCAGTTAATGTTACTACAAATAGGTTTTTAGAAGGTTTTTTAAAAAAATGATCTTGTATTGCTTTTAATATTTTGCTTTTAATGCAGCTATACTAAAATATTGACTTTAACTTAAAACACAGGTTATACATATTAGAATTAATAGTATATCCATTGACCTGTATGGAGGAAGGAAGGAACTGCAATTTTGGAAGCCAAAGAGGGTTGCTTTGCCAACAGCTCAGAGTCAGAACTCCCTTCCCTCTATGCCAGGTTTTATAATCCCTGAAGTTCAGGGCAAGGAGCAGTACTGCCTTCTTCATCAAAGGTATTCATGCTTATTTCTGTTGTAGCCCTTTCTACTCCTGTCATCAGGGCCAGGCAAAGCTGGTTTTAGGCCTGGGCCAGATGGGAAATGTAGGCCCCATTTCAAACTGCTCACTAAGTATTTTTTAAACAGATCTAAATACATATGAACTAGAACAATTTATAAAAAGGTAATGGCAAGCACTTTTATTCAAGATGTATATAAAACATCACTTCTTCACATTCAGAAGTGCTTTTCGTGCTTTTCTTTGGGCAAATTCATCATCAGCAACAGAAAAATCAAGCAACTTTGCCAAGTGGGACTTGGAGTAGGCCCCCTCAAAATCGTAGGCCCATGCCAACTGGCCCCCCTCTGCCCAGCCTTGCCTGTCATTCTACTGCATTATGTCCCATTCCCCCCATCTAACTATGCCTCAATGGGTGCATCAAAGTTCCCAGCGAAGGCTGAATTTCAGAAGTGGAGGCTAAATTTAAGTAGACTCTGAAGATTTGAATAAGCTCACACCACTATTTAGTATCTGCATAGGGTTCCCTATGCTTGTCCCATTGCAACAGTACTATTTGCATCTCCAAGTTCATATATTTCACAAATGTATTGACCAAGAAGTCTAATTAATTAGTATTTTTGTTCAACCAGCACAAATAGTAATGAAAAAGATGGGATAATTTGGTTCGAGAGAGAGGAAGGGAGGGAGGGAGAGAGCAAGCCAAACAGTGGCTGATGATTTCAATACAATTCTTATTCTGTTCAAGTAGATGGAAATACAATTCAAATAGGACAACCATAGAAATGTCCTCTCGTCGTTCTTTGCAGGGATGGGCAACCTGTGCCCCTCTAGATGTTTTGGCCTACAACTTCCATCACCCCTAGTCAGCATAGCCAACAGTGAGGGATGATGAGAGTTATCAGTCCAAACATCTGGAGGGCCATAAATTGCCTATTGGAGACCAGGGCAGGCTAGGAAGAAGAGGAGCCATAGATGGGAATGAGAAGGCAGCAGCAATGCAAGGGTCCTAATTAGAGAGTTTTTAGGGATTTTGATCCATACTGAGACAAGGAAGGATATCAGTAACAGGGACTATGTGTTGTAACTGCCCAGCATTTGACTTTTTGGTATGCATTTTTGGGCCTATGAACCTTGAACATACTTGATGTATAAGAATGAGATATCTAAGTTAGATATTTGAATCCATGCAGTCACCACTGTGAGGGTTAAATAGCAGGTCAATGGGAATTTGGAAAACTGACATTTCTATTAGGATTGTTTTGCAGAATATTTCCCTTGGTCACTGAATGACCCTGTTACTAATATTACCACTTTATGCAAATGCCAGGGAATACAAGTACCTGCAACTTGCTAACTCTCTAAAGGCCAGCAGGAAAAATGACTCATAGTCTTGGTTGGCCTATGATGGTTTCATGTTTGTGTGTGGTCTTTCAGGGCGCTTCCTATTCACTGCATGCTCTCTGCTCCCTTCTCTGTGAATTGTGAGCATATGGGTATCATAAGAATGGGGTATGTGGCACTGTCTAATCGTGCCCATGCATTGCATGGACATTTGTGTGGCTTACAAGGCAGTCGCTCATGTGTTAGTACGTTCTTTATGGAGGCTCTTTGAGCTGAGGAACTTGCCATTTGATGGCCATGTTTTCTGTTGCAGTGTTTTGCCCTTGTATGTTGGGTGGGGCTCCTTGGTCCCATTGACATGGCTAGGATAGGGCTTTCTGCTACCCATGTATGAGTCACTAAAGGCTTTATGGTGCAATTGCACTATCTTGATAGTTACGCTAGCTCGACATCTGAGGTGTTTAGCTGAACCAGTTCACTAGCACAATTATTAATCATTGCAACAGTCCGTGCACCAAACCTTCTCCACTGGTCGCATGTCTCAGCATCAACAATATACTGAAAAAGAAACTGCCAAAGCAGCACAGAGTCAAGGATACACTACTACTGTTTTCTCTTTCATGGGCATAACGGAAGTTTTTATCTCCTTTGACAAACAAAAGTTTTCCATTAGCCCATTTATATTATGGAATACCACAGATGGTAAAATATCAGATTTAGGCTGAAGATGGATACATTATGTAAAGAGAACATGCAGTAGCTTCTCCGGCACAGTACGGGTTTGCCTCCTTCCCAGCTTCGCATTTAGATAGACAGACATATGTTACCAGTGTCAATTGATTGCTGGTTTCTCCATCAGTTTCCCCTCTTGCTCATACTTCAAGCAGACTGCCTACCTCTAAAAAGAATACGCTCTGCATGTATATCCAGCCATTATAATTATTAATTAAAAAGTAGTTTTTTAAAAAAATAAAATGCAGAACTTCTGTGAGGATTGATAAGTTTCTTTGGCAGGATCTAAGCTACTGCTTTATAATGCTTTGGAAGTGCACTGACAGCTGTTGGGGCCCAAGACACTTTCCATATACTGTTTTCAAATCATTTTCAAAGTGTTATATCCTGCTTTGTGTAGATCTGGCCTTTGTCCTGTCTGTGTTCACTGATGGTTATCTGCACTGTCACCCTGATGTGTTTTAGGTCTTGCTCAAATGGAACTCTGAGCCAGATCGCTCAGCCTTCCAGTGACATCTGAGTGCCTTTCTCCATGTGGAAAGAGGCCCAAACCTCTGTCTCTCAGTACGAGGTGATGGCCCCTACTGACATCATCCAAGCCATGGGGGGCTGGGTGGTGGTCAATCCTTCCCCCATCACAAAATAGTTCTGCACCCTGTTTTACAAGAATCACTTTGTCCCAAAGGTTTGACAGTGACAGCTGTGAAAGACTCTGGAGAATGGAATTTAGAGGCCGGAGCACTAGTGCTGGCCGATGGGGGCCTTTGCTGTATTGATGAGTTTAACAGCATCAAGGAACACGACAGAACCAGCATTCATGAGGCGATGGAGCAACAAACCATCAGTGTAGCCAAGGCTGGGTAAGTGGCTTTTCAGTTTGTGTGATGCATTAATTTCTGTATCCATTTAAAAAAAAATCTCTTGATTCTTAGGCTGATGCTGTAAGGAAGCTGGTGTGGTGTAGTCTGTATTGGGTTGAGTGTCAAACTTGGCCTGAGGTGACCATTCCCACTTAGCCATGAAGTTTACCAAGGTGACATTGAGCTAGTCAGTATCTCTCAACCTAACCTACCTCATAAAGGTAGCTCTGTTGGTTGAAAGAAAATTGCTGAAATCCATTATGGGCATAATACTTTTATTAGGGCCAACTCAATAGTCACAAAATGCTGTGTAAGCTTTCGGGTTCTGAATCGTGTATTGTGGGAAATGTGGGATACAAATGTCATATAATATTTTTCTGTTCCTACTGATGTCAAACACAGCTTGATGAAACTTCTAAATAAAGAGGAAAGGCCTACTTGTAGTTTTGCAGGAAAGTAGTTTTGAGTTGTGTCATCCCACAGATATTAAAAAATCTCAACCAAAGATATGTTAAAATTTACCGTTTGTATATGCCACTTGCGTAGGCAAGCAGGAAACCAATTTATTGTGGTTTTGAAAAAACAACAACCAACCTATAAAAATAATTTAAAAGCACGGAACACTCCATAAACCCCCAAATTAAAAGGATCATGGGCTGCAAAATAACTGGGTTTTTTCCGCCCCACCTTTGTTTTTATTTATTTTATTATTTATTATTATTGCATTTATATCCTGCCTTTTTTCCTCCAAGGAACCCAAGGCGGCACACATAATCCTCCTCTCCATTTTACCCTCACAACAACAACCCTGTGTGGTAGGTTGGGCTGAGAGTCTGTGACTGGCCCAAAGTCACGCAGTGGGTTTCCATGGCCGAGTGGGGACTAGAACCCAGGATCTCCTTACTTCCAGTCCAACACTTTTAGCTACTACACAACACTGGCTAAAAGAGACAACTGAATATGCCTGCAAGGCTGGAGATAGCCAGTAGTTTTTAAGAGAGCTGAAAAGTCTGAGAGGGGCTTCATTTCCCATGGTGTTCAAGCACAGTTCTTTAGTCCCGTCATGGCTTCTGTTCAGGCAGGTTTGGTAGGTTTTTGATAGAATGAATGAATATCCTTCCAGCCATTTTCAAACCTAGAAACCAGGCATTTTCAAAATATCTTCTGTTTTGTCTGTTTGCTCCCTCTTTGTCTCACCACCATCCCAACATGGAACAGATGGTGAAATGTATACGTACAGTAAAGCTGTAATCCTAAATGCACCTACTAGGGAGTAGCACCATTGAACAGAATAGGGCTCACTTCTGAGTAAATATACAAAGGATTGCACTGCAACAACTAAGTGTGTTGCTCAGTGTTTATTCTGAATTGTGTATATAAAAGCAGCATAGATGGGAACAAATAATGTACTTTGAACTTATGTTTATATCTTCCTTGTACCAATATAAGACTGGACATAAACACTGTCTTAAAATAACTATTATTGGATACTATTTTCAGTTTTAAAAAAAAGAAAGAAAGGGAAAAGCCATTTTTAGTCAGAAGAGCAATGAAAAGGTTTAGTGTTGCAGATGGAATTTTAGACCCTTCTTCCATTCCAAGTATGTGTTCTAGGTCTTCAACCCTTTCATTTCCATATTTAGAAATCCTTAAGGCATTATAGAGTGGGGTCAGTGTTGACTTCTTTTTTGAATCTGTGTTGTTACTGGCGAAGGATCAAAATATTTTTCCCATGTTACGTACTACAAGTATGAAAGCTAAGATTATTGGTGCTACACTTGTTTCCGCTCAATACATGAGGTAAGAGCTAAGATGGCACCAACTAGAAATAGATTACTTCTAAGTTAGATTTAGAACAGCTGTCTAGATGTCTGCGACGAAAGTCCTGTGCTATGACTACTTGGACAAAAACACCCCTCTGGAGCTCTGAAAACAAACCTTGGGTCAAGGTCAAGTGAACTGAGGAAAGGAAAATATTTGTACTGTACGAAAGCACTGTCACCGATACACATACTGCAAGCAGGGTTGTTTTGTACATTCTTTGTACACTGAAACTCTGTGTGTATGTGAACACAGATCTGCATATTTGCAAATGTGTATGTGAAAGGCAGGGCATATATATGGCTGTGCATCCAGTAGGCATTTGTATGTGTGAATGTTGCAGACAAGAGTGTAAGAGAACATTTTTTAATTTAAAGAATTGGGTCAAGCTATTGACCTTTGGGTCAAGCTATAGGTGGTGGGGCCAGGTAACAACCTTGTAGGTTGGGGTGAGGATGAAACTTGATGGGTTATGGGCAGATCCTAAAAGAAACTGGAGTTTTCAGAATTCAGTACTGACTTTTTAGGCTTTAATTCTAGCTATCTAATAAATTTTACTGGTCAGATCAATCAAATATTGATTAATTAAAGAGACGTGAGCAGTTTATGGCCTTCCAGATATTTTGGCCTGCAACTCCCATCAACCCTAGTCAGCATAGCAAGTGTTGAGGGATGATGGGAATTGTAGGCCAAACATCTGGAGGGCCACACATTGCCCACCCTGGGATTAGACTGTGACTGTGCCAATTTAAAACCATAAGTGTGGCCCCCAGTCCAGAAGAGGTTTCCCTACCCCGTTCTCATCCTTTGCTATGTATATGGTTTGTCACATACATGCACCTCCTGCTTTACATTATACTTTGCAAAGCTTGGCAGCCAGTTGTCACCTACCATCTAGGCTGTTCAGCCTGCATATACTTATGAAGTGCTCTGGGAAGATGGGAAATGGAAGATGCTTTGCCAAGAACTTAATGTTTCTTCTCTTTCGTTTTTTGATAGTTTGATTCTAGTTGCTATAGTTGCTAATGTAGGCGATCTTTCTCTCCAGCTTAGTGTGTAAACTGAACACAAGGACGACTATTTTGGCAGCAACCAATCCAAAAGGCCAATATGACCCTAACGAATCTGTCTCTGTGAACGTAGCCCTTGGAAGTCCTCTTCTTAGCAGGTTTGATCTTGTCTTAGTATTGCTGGATACAAGAAATGAGGAATGGGATCGCATAATTTCTTCTTTCATATTGGAAAATAAAGGTAAAGTGGCTTTAATTTAATTTAGTTATATAAAACAGCCTTCCTCAATCTGGTGTCCTCCAGATGTGTTAGAACTGCAACTCCATTGTTTTCACCATCATGGCCATTTGGAGGGCACCAGATTCTGCTATAAAATGTATCTGACTCTGTACACCAGCTAGACTATTTTGGGGTCACTGGGTGACTTTGGGCCAGTCACTGATGCTCAGCCTAAGCAGCCTCACAGGGTCATTGTGAGAATAAAGTGGAGAGGAGGAGAAAGGTGTAAGCCACTGGAGGTTCCTTGAAGGAAAAAAAAAGTCAGGACATAAATGTAATAATAAATAAAATATAATTTTAAAAAAGTGATCAAAAGCAAACTATTGATATAACCAACCGGGAAGATCTAGCTAGTGTTCATATTCCTAGTATTTCCTTCGCTTGTTGCTATTTTAAAATGACTTTTCTTAAAAGAAGTCCGTCAGCAACTCTTTTGTGTTCTTTGGAAAGAGACTACACAAGATTCCAAATCCCTTTAAAGCACTCTGATTTTCAACTTTGATAAAGCACTGGCATCAACAAGTGTGGGGTGTTTACAACTTCAATAGTGAAAGAATTTGTAATAGCAAAAGTTTAAATACAATTTTATATGTGATTTAATTTGACCTCGAAATTGATTTGCCACTGTCCGTCTGCATTAGCATTTGACATTTCTATAGTCATTATAAGATGTAACTATGGAATTCAGACCCTGCAGGTGGAGAAGGGTACACACAGATACACATGCCCAGCACACAACTGCATGTAAGAATCTTGGCTCTAGCATCGGACAGTTCAAAGAACCTTGAGCCTGTGTGTGTTTAGTAATGTAAGAGTCCTCTGGAGGCTGTGTGATATCCCAAATAATGTTATTGTTTTAATTTGAGGGGAAATTATTGTGATCCTGTTCCCACTGAAATGAATTACCACTCTAATCATGACTGCAGGCTACGGAGTGCTGCACCCAGAATGCAGCATGGGATAACTACAAAAATTATATACAGTGAAAGGGTGTGTGTACACACATACACACAAAATATCTAAAGGCCAATTCAGAGGGAGGGACGAATCAAATAGATAAAATGTGAGTGTTATTTTCTCACTGGATTTTTCTCACTTCAAAGACCATTTCTATCCACCTAACCCTAAAATTTGATGACATTAACTTGCAATTCATTCCATAATAGTTTTGTGTTTTGTTTTGTTTTTTGTGGCTGCTTTTGAAAACTTTTTTTTTTTTTTTGTAGGCTGCCCAAGTGTGTCTGAAAAGCTCTGGACTATGGAAAAAATGAAAACATACTTCTGCCTTATAAAGAACCTACAGCCAGTATTGACTGATGAAAGCAACCTGATCCTTGTCCGCTATTATCAGATGCAGCGGCAGAGTGATTGCAGAAATGCTGCCCGAACTACCATCCGATTACTGGAGAGCTTGATACGGTTAGCTGAAGGTGAGAGTTTGGTGTTTTCTTTTTCTTCCTTTCCTAGCAGTTAGGAAACATTTATGGATGCATCTGGAGCCCCTGTTTATGCGGCTCATTAGACTTAACTCCTAAATGCAGGAGCGGGTTTGAATGTTATAGCTCCCATACAGAGACCACAGAAAACTCTTTATCTGTTGGCAGAATCTCTTAACCTGTGCACCAGCTTATGCATGTGAAGTGTTTGCACGTCAGGATTGAATGTTTGAGGCAACGGCCAATCTGTCCGGCACATGTATGAGCTGGAAGATAGATTAAGAGGTTTTTAAATAATATGCCCACCACCTGGAACCCTAATATGAATATGTGGTTTTCTGTGAAAACGAACAACATTCACAAGTGATGTATTCTAGACTGAAAAGGCTCCTCACAAGTATTAGTTTCTCCCAAGCTCGGCCATGCATAAAGCTTACTGCAGCTTCTGAGTAGATCACAAGATGCCCCAAGGAGATGAGAGAAAGCAGTTGAATCTTATGTGGGTTTGCTGGAAAAATCCGAGCTGGGTTAAAATGATTTCTATGAATTTGATCTGTGGTTTCCACAGCAGACCAGCCTCTTCTAGTCACATGGAGTCCACGGACTTTCAGACCATTATTTACTTTCCCGAAATTTACACTAATTTGTTTGTTGGAAATACAAAATTTTATGCTGACACATACATCACAGAAACATTTTAAATGTTTAAATGTTTTAATATTGGGATGTATTTAATATATTTTAACTTTTGTATATTTCTATTTATAGGTTTGTATATGTTTTAATTTTGTAAAGCCGCCCTGAGGCCCAGCATTGGGCAAAAGGTGGGATCCAAATAAATATAACAACAACATCAACAACAACATATATGCCATTATTATAAAAATCTGCAAATATGTATAACATTTCTTTAGAAAACATATTTGATACATCTTCATTCTCTCTTCAGTCTTCATGCAGCACTCTTTTTCCTTTTTCCTTTTTTTGTCCACTCTGCTCATGGGAACCAAACAGAATGGGAGGAAATACACTAAATGTTACATGCTAACAAAAATTATACATTACAGCAAAACTTATAGCGGATTTTTTCCCCTATCCTAGAAAAAAAATCCAACACCATATGTGAATGGACAGCAGAATAAATGACACCTGACACACACGGGATGGATTCCACAAAATCAAGGCATATCAGCAATATACTCTATAATTGGTGTATATATGACAAATGGCTGCCAGTCTTTCTGAAAGCCTACCCAAAATGTATGTGTTTTCCCGCTGTGCTTCTGTTTCTGTGCATTCAAAAATTAGTTATATTTTAAGAATCATTTACCAAAGTAATGGTTGCTAGTGTAATCCTGCCTAGTTGGCACACAGACTCATCCATTTAATCAAATGATTTGTTCATCAACTTTAATAACTTATGCTGTCGTTTTTTTCTTTTTAACAATGTTTTAGCACATGCTCGGTTGATGTTTAGAGAGACTGTAACTGTGGAAGATGCAATAACTGTGGTTTCAGTGATGGAATCTTCCATGCAAGTAAGTTTCTTTTTTTCTTTCTTTTACTACATTTATATACCGCCCCATAGCCGAAGCTCTCTGGGCGGTTTACAAAAGAGAGACTGTAACTAAAACAGTCCTCTGTGATAGATGTAATCACAAGCTGTAGACACCAATAGTACAAAGAAACCTTGTCCTGCCTCTAAGAACTAATTTCTCAGGTGTTATTCAAACATTTGCCTACTGTTATGTAAATTTGAACATGGAAATAAGATGCCTCTGCCTCAGGTTATACCAGCGCCAGATTTAGGAACAAGTCAAGTAAGCCGTGGCTTAGTGCCTCGTATTATGAGCAGCCTCTAAATATGTTGGAGGCAATTAAGATGCATTACAACTAAAATCGCTTTGGCTTAAATATGTTGGAAAGTCTATAAGGCAGAGTTGCCTTATATAGAGAAAGTATGGCAATGCAGCATTTAGTATTGGAGGCAATAAGCCCAGGCTAGAACCAGTTTAAAAGAAGTTCAAATCAACATACTTTATTATTGCTTTTATACACAACTTCAGAGAAGGCTATCTTAACACTGTTTAACTAGAAGCACCCACTAATGCTTGGTGGTAGCCTTTCATTATCCTTTCTGTTATAATATAATACATTTTTCCTCTTTATTTCTATGGTATGAGGCCTCTGAATCTTGACATGATTTAGGGCCTCAGCATGTCTTAATCCAGCCCTGCATCACACCCATGTGCCTTCATGATAGATTTTTCTTTAAACGTAGCATTGATCTGTTTTCTTAAACAATTTTTCTCGTAACATGTATGGAACGCTAGCAGTGACCTAGGGGGAAATACAGAAGGGATAAGGTCCATGCCCAGCAGTGCTTACGATATACATCAAATAGGCTACATGGGAATAGTGTGTGTGTGTTTGTCACAGACTGATACTAAGTGGTAGGAAATATCCCGGGAAAGCAGTTATAGGTGGGATAGTTCTGGAATAAAATTAGTTTTAATCTTTTGAAAATGACATTGTTGAGCAACTGAAATACTGTGGTTCAGTAGTGGCTCAGTTCCTCTTTTTCCCGGGTAAATGAGTAAATGTGTAGTTATATTGTTTCATGTCAGCAAAGGATTTTAAAAAGTTTTCATGATCTGATATGGGTGTTGTTTAGCGTTTAATTTTAAGCTGTCTAATGTTTTATCTTTAAGTTGCTGCTTGCCTAATCTGTAGTCATACTTGGTTTTCATGTAGCTCCTGATGAAGGATGTATTTCCAAAATGCGTAGAGCAGATTGAAGAAATCATTAAAGATTAAAGAACAAGATTGTTTCATAGTACCAGAGTTTGGCTCTCTTTTTTCCTTCAGTAGTGATGTAACATTTCCCAGCCTCTAACCTCTGGCCAAGAAATTGGGGGGAGTGCCGCTTCCACTGGCATAGTGGAAGCGGCACACTTCCTCCCTTTTTATATGCTAACTGTGATTAGCATTACAGCTGAGATTTGAGAGTTCATCTAGACAGAAGACTGGGACGCTGGAGTTGTCTGTCTGTAGCTCTCACCAGCTATGGATTAGCCTTCAAAGTGCACTCTGTTAAGGGCACAAAGAGACAGTAATGGGGGATTGAAGGGGGCAATGCCTTGTTGGGTTCCCTTGACTTTTCAAGTACTAAATAATAAAAATGGAGCTGAAAGAGGAGAGAGGCAGGTGAGGGAGGGAGGGAGGGAAATAAACTAGCTATAAGGAGGAGGCTGAGCAAAGCAGAATTGAGCTGAAGTCGTAAGGTTCCCTTTTTAAATCCTTGGCTCTGGGGCAGGATTTCACACGTAGAATTAAGAAAGGAAGAGGAGAGAAGTGGGGGTGCTGTGGTTTAAATTTTCTGCCACGAGGTCTTGTGCAAAAGGGTTCCTGTATGCTTTAGAGTGGATTCCTGCATTGAGCAGGGGGTTGGACTCGATGGCCTTATAGGCCCCTTCCAACTCTACTATTCTATGATAGTACTGAATTTATGCAAACGTGTCAATATATTTACTGGTAGCAACAGAGCTTTCTAACGTGGAGCTTTCCCTCTTTAAGGGCTCTGGGTGGACAATTGAGGGTGCACCTTGGATGGCTCAATTTGGGTTAGGCAATGGGCAGAAGGAAGGCCTCTCCATATGCCATAGCATAAGAGTTATGCTCACCCAAAGAGAACAGCCCATGTGCATCTACTTCCTGGCCCTGTAGGTCCAAGCTTTTTCTTGACGTCTCTTCCCCCGAGCAATATGGAAGTTTCTAGAGTTAAGTCTCTTCATTTACACAGCAAACGCCGTGTGTGTGTGTGTGTGTGTGTGTGTGTGTGTGTGTGTGTGATCGCTTGGCCATGAGGGGCAGGAAGGAAAGCATTGCTGCTGTCTTAGCCATCCGTATGCCCTCTGTTTAAAACAATAAGTTAATTAATGTAACTGTACATATTTATATAATTATATTTGTATATATAAGCAGGCAGATATTATCCCTTCTTTAAAGCCACAACCCTACGCTTGTTTAGGTGGAACAAATGTCTGAAGTCTAATAAAAAGTGTTATCTTAAAACAAAAACAAACCTGAAAGCAAAATAGGTTTAAGGAAACTGGTAAAAACAATATATCAAATTTTGGTATAACTATGCCTGTTAAAATAAAACCATGTGTTCGTAGAAAATATATTTAATTTTAAAACAAATATCTTTAAACAGAATGGTTCATATACAACAAACATCAAACATAAATCCCAAATGTGTTTCGACCATAAAGGTCTTCATCAGTGGGGAAAGAATTATATGCGGATTTTAAAAAACTTATTATGCAAATTTTAAAACAACCTTTTTATGCCCCAGATACAGGGATTTTTTTCTCTCTAAACATGCTTAGATTTGCACCTTAAGTTAAGTTACCTTAGGATCCAAGCCAAAGAAGCCAGTATTTCCTCAAGGGCTTATATATTTATGTCTGTTTATATAAGCTAAGGATACAGTCTCTCACAGACTTACATAGGTAAATAGTATTACTCAGTGCTAAAAAAAACCCTACAAGTCTTCACCATGTTTTATTTAACTCATGAGGTTTACACAGATACATCTAATGAAAGTGTTTCTACATTATATTTCTTTTTTTTCTGAAGGGTGGTGCACTTCTTGGAGGTGTTAATGCACTCCACACTTCATTCCCTGAAAATCCAGTGGAGCAATACCGAATGCAATGTGAACTAATCCTGGAAAAGTTGGAACTGCAGGACCTTCTCCGTGAAGAACTGAAAAGGCTCGACAGGTGATAGACATTTATATGGGAGGGGAAAAAGGTTTTTCAATCAGTGTGGATTCAGACCACACACATACTACAGGAACAGACAGTGTCTGGGTTCACACAACATGACAATCCACACTCCAGGTTGAATATGGGTTGTTGAACCATGGTTGTTGTTGAATTGTGGGTTGTTGTGTTGTGTAAACCCAGCTGACTAACAAACCGTGGTCAACCATGAACAATCCACAGTTCACAACCCATCAACAAACCATGGGTTCTCTTCATGGGTTGTTCATGGTTAATAAATCATGATTTGTTAGCACAGCTCAGTTCACTCAACACTTCAACCCATGTAGTGCTTACTTCTGAGTAAACATGCATAGGATTGCACTCTTAAAATGTTTGAGAAAGACTTTTTATTTGCATATGAAATCTTTCATTCGATTACTGTAAAGCAAATGTACTAGTTTTTTTTCAAGTGTATGAAGTTATGTAATTACTATTTTCTATACCTTTGAAGTGTAGCAGATTCTGCATTTCAGAGGTTTTGAAAAATTGCAACATGCTTTTGTAAAGTATATTGTTTTATTTTATAGATTACAGAATGAAAATTCATGTCAGATTCTGCAATCCAAAGCAGCATCTTCAAGCAATTGCACCCTTGAGAAATCTGAGCAGATGTCTTATCCCCAACATTCAGACAAAATTGGAAATAATGTTCAGTTGCAACCGGTCTTACCCAAAATACACCCAGACGCTGATACGCATTCAACATTCTTAAGCAGCCAAACATCTGATGGGAACAGAGTAACTGGTGAGAGCAGCAATGATAGCAGCTTGAATTGGTTTGACACTATAGTAGATGATCATAGTGAAGCTGAGAAGTGCTCTTATGAGTCTCCAATTGCAAGAACATCTCAAGAGAGTTCGGCTTTGAAAGCATCAAGCACCAAACCCTGTTCTAAAGAAAGAAATTGTTTGAGGGAAACTAAGCAAGCTGAGAAGGGGGAATCCCTGACAACAATAGCCCCAGGTAATCCTTGCAGACAGGTTGTTTCTGGTCAAGCAGACAAGCCTACAATTGTCCTTTCAGGAGGAAGCAACAAGGGCTCAAATGTATCATGTCCTACTCCACCTGCTTTAGTAATTACTCAAAGGGCCTCTAAGAAATGGCAGAAGATTAACATTGAAAAGGCTCGTAGATTTTGTGCAAGTACACCAGATCCTAAGGCTGGGGGTCCTGTATATTCATTGTCTCTTCATCCCGTGGTTGCCCAAGAGAGCCCTATAATGGACTTGAATGTGTCCCCATCTCACCATCTCTCTTTAAGGCATGAGAAATTGGTGTCTTCAACCAGGAAGCGAAGTAGAAACCCAACAAAAGAAGGAGACATAGTAGAACTTTCTAATGAACCTGAAATCCTTGAGAACTCGGGAGCCGCACCTCCTAAGCTAGCTAAGTTTTCCTTTAAGCAGAAGCCAAAGCTTGCTCATTCTCCTGAAAATGTGGTTCATGCCAGATTACCCAAGAATGTCTGTAACCTTCAAACCGTTACCAGAAATGTATCTAAAGAAGAGAGACCAAGGGAAGAATGTCCAGAGAAGTATCAGAAAGAACACGGTACTAACGTAGGAAATAAGAGCATGGAGGAACAACCCTGTGGTAACAAAAGAGAGGCAGAGCAACAAAATAAAGTTTTTGCTCCTTCATCCACAAGGAAGACAGGAATGTTGGATAGTCCAACCACAAAACAATTGTGCTCGACTACATTAGCAAAGTTAGCCAGGTTTGCTTTCATACCAGCTGTTGAATCAACACCAGAGCCTCCTGCTACCTTGCATGCCACCAGGAATGACGAGGACAGACAAAGGCAGCCACTGAAGACTCAGACTGATAGCGTAGGTCCCACAAGGAAGTGCTTTGAACTGAGGAAAGGCAGCAATGTTCCAGGCAGATCTATGTTCTCAGTTACTGATTTTGATGATGCCATGTTAGACTTCAACTGGGATGAAGAGATCAAGGAAAATCCCAAATCTTAATTAAAACATGACTTCTACCACCACTTTAAAAACAGTCTGTGGTAGTTTTATACTTGGTTTAAATTCGGGTCTTGGCAAAATGCTGTAAATAACATTTAGATTAATTGTGGCTAAAACAAAAAGTAACTTATTGGCCTCTCTACAAATATTGCATCAGGCACTAGGAGGAACCTTCTAAATTCCAGGTACCTAAAATGTGATGCTCTCTGGCTGTTACCCTCAAATAAAATAAACTTGTTGAAGTTAGCAGGACTATAATGGAGGATTACCTTGAAGAGTGTGTCCAGTTCTTTTCAGGATATCTAACTCCGCTGACTGTTTGGTTGGTGTGTTTTTGGTAAATGTGAGGGAGAAATAATCCCTGATAATGTAGCAGGATCCACCACCACCACCAGTTATCTCCTTCGATCAGTTTACTACACAAATGCTTGATTCCATTAGGTCCAATTAGGTCCATCTTCAAAAAATAAGTGATGTCGAGTTCCTTCCACCCCACCCCCACTATCTTCCTCTTTCTGTTTTGTTTCATTGCCTTAGCGCAGACTGATTCCATTGCAAAATGGCTTTAGGTCTACGACTTTCATGTTATCTTCAAACTGTGTTAATTAGGTATTATTGTGTGGCATGAATACAATGAGCATTTTCTTTTAGCTGTTGTTGTGATGCAGCTTTTCATAGAAATAACGTCTTGTATTGCAGACTAACCTCAGGCTTTTGGACTCCTGGTATTTTACCCGAGAATTTCATTTCTTTGTTTGCTATGAGCCTCTCAACATAAAATATCCTTTCACTGTTACATTATATAAAGATAATTGATGGTCTTTATACATATTTTGTTTAACCAGGAGCTTGCATTCTTTGTCCAGTCGGAAAAAATGGAATGGTTAGAGCTTAAAATGATACTACAGTTAAAATTTATGATCTTCGTTAATCTTCTCCAGTAAATATCAGCTGGCAGGTTTGTCAATCCAGTTATTTAGTAAATACAAACAATATATTTGTGTGAGCCAAAAAGTAAATAAATATTGTACAGGTGCCTTAAAGTAATGAGAGATGATCTTATTTGTATTAAGAAATGAATAGGCAGCAGTTGTTCAAACAACAACATAGGCACATGATTCCATTAAAAGTGGATGTTGGTACATGCATTTGAATTACTGTGAAAACAACCAGCAGCTCGGTCTTATGTTCAGCAGTGCAGTGGTAACAAAGCAAAGAATACACCTGGAAGCTAAATCCATCCATGCACCATGACAGCTAAAAGTACTGCTGCATGAACACTGGGAAGAGCACACTTTCAGTGCAAGAACATGTACAATAAGGTTTTATGGGTCAGGGAGGTGGTAAACATGGGTTGGTTGTGATCTGAACTCTGTTCTAAAGGGCACTAAGACCAATCAGTACAGTTATGTGCTAACCTGAAGTAGGAAAGTTTCCCCTGTACTTGCTAGGAAGAAGATGTTGAGCTCCATCACACCATCGTTTTATCACACTCTCGTCATGCCCGATTTGTGTTTTTGCAGCACGGTACTCACATGACATCATTCCTGTTATGTACTCATCTTGCCTCTTCCCCTCACTTTTCTGTCTTATTTTGGAGTGGAGAAAGTCCGTTTCCCCCCCCCTCCATACGCAGTAAAACTTCTCCTCTGTCTCCATATATTGCTGCTATGTCGGAACATCCTGATTCTTTTGTCAGGTGTGTGTGTTGAAGGGCAGTCTCGCTGATGAAATGGCGGTTCACTGCGCCGTTTGAATTCCTTTCTTCATTCTGCTTGGGGACGCGTGCTGAGTTGGTGGAACAAACGATTGGTCAACTGTACTTTCACAGCTCCAACTCCTGCTCGATCTTTCGACTCCCACTTTTTTCCTGCCGGCTGTATGAGTGCTCAGGTAGAATTGTGCAACTACTCCTTCATGCCTACCCACCATTTTCAACCACTCATCCATCTACTTCTGCCTGCTCGCCCCCCCCCCCCAAGAGGCTGCCTCCCACAATGTCAATGGGGACTCCTGGCGGTACTAGTAGACCCTAGATTTAGGGGGGAAGTAAGATTTAACAGCAACTGAGGAGCCGGTCAAGCGCTCAACCAGAAACACCTTGTACAGAAGGGAGCATCATCTCCATTCGAAACACAGAAACAGCGCTCACTTGATCAAATGCCCCCCCCCTCCAGGTTTCGGAAAAGAGGACTTGTTGGAGTGTGATATTGTCCAGCTCCAATGGGCATGGGGGGAAAGGAGAGGGAGAGAGCCATTTGCCTCTACAGCAAGCACCACCACGAGCCACCAAGCCCCACCGCTTCTGCACTTTCCCAAGTCCTTGTATATCCCTTTTGAGGTAACATGATTGGTGCTGTACAAATCATTCAAAATGCAAGCTGCACCAGAAGACCATTAGACGCTTAAATGTTAGACCAGAGAACCAGAATGAGCGTGGGGGTGGGGGACATGTCCATCACAGCCAAAACAACCAATTAACTGCAGGGGGAGGAGAAGGGCACAATAGGAGAGAAAACAAGTGGAATGAGATTTTGCTGGCATAGTAGTGATACTAGGAAGTGTGAGCTGGCGCAGGTGAAAAGGTAACAAGGTGAAATAACGTAACAACCCACACACTTGAGAGTGACCTGCGCATGACACACTAATGAAATGGAGGTGGATATCCTGGAGGCAAACCGGGGGGGGGGGGGGAGTAGGTGTGATGGAGCTTGTTGCTTTGTATAAGCCTTTGCTATGCCGTAACTAAAGCAAAAGAAAAGACTGCCAGTAAGTACGATTGCATTAGAAAAGATCATTCTGAAATGTTAGACTTTCGACTATGTAAAGATTACGGATGCTTCCCTGTTTCAGAGAGTTACTCAGACAGGATCTACACTACTGCTTTAAAACGGTTTATAATGGTATTGACAACTGTTGGGGCCCGGGACACACTCCACGTACAGTTTTCAAAACACTTTCAAAGTGTTATGTCCTGCTTGGTGTAGATCTGGCCTCAGTCAGCTGATCCTTTTGCACAATGGATGAACAGGTGGCTGGCCATCATCTGCACTGAAAGTACCATGATGTGGGCCCTCCACGCAAAGTACCATGTATGCAAAAGACACCGTTTTTGTCACTTTCCCCACCCCCCGCCATGCTATCCCATTTTTTTCTCACTAGAGAAGAATTTATTTATTTATTTATTTATTACATTTATATACCGCCCCACAGCCGAAGCTCTCTGGGCGGTTTACAACAATTAAAAATGGTAAACATTAAAAGTATACAAAATTTTAAAACCATCAAAAACATATAAACAGTATAAAAACAACAGTACAACAGTTAATAAGAAGCTTATTAACTGGGCCCTTTTGCATAGGAAGGGCCTGAATCATGCAGTACTTTAGGTTTGTAGGGGAGATTTGGGTGCCCGGCCAGGTAAGTTTCTGACCCAAGACATGATCTACCTTTACTGCTATTTAGATCGCTGCTAGAATGAGCACATGATCAGCTGCCTATTCTCATGGGTAGTGTTATAATTTAACTCACTGAAATATGCTCCTTCCTGAAATATAATTTTGATTAACTAACAAACTTTTGCTTTCCTAGCAGTCAAGGAAAAGAGCAAACCTGAAATTCCAAAATATACTTTTTATAAAATGTTGGCTGGAACACACTACAAGAAAGTAATGGGGGGGGGGGATTAAGAGCTAATTCTCAAGAGACAGTTTATACAATAGTATAGATTATTATATTACAAAATTCAAAGGTACTGCATTCATTATGGATGGATGTGTATTCCAAATAAAGTCTTTACCATAGAAATTACATAGAAGTAGGGGCTGATCCTTTGAAAGTTGCCAATTCTGTGTATTTCAAAGAGAACGACTACAACTCTCCTAATCTATGTAGTGTGTCTGCATTTCATACAAATGTGTCTCAAGATTAGCAGTATGCTGGGAGGAGGGCTTTCTTGGCTGTGGCACCCCGGCTGTGGAACAAGCTCCCCAGAGAGGTCTGCCTGGCGCCTACACTGTACTCCTTCCGTCGCCAGCTGAAGACCTTTTTATTCTCTCAGTATTTTAACACTTAATCTTAACTTAAATCTAAATTTTACTGTTCTAATTCTGTATTTTAATTCTATATCAATTTCTGCTGCGTGGTTTTATCCTGGTGGTGCTTTTTATATTGTATTTTGTATTTGTGTTTTTAGACTGTTGGTTGTTTTATTATGGTTTTAATTTTTGTGATAATAGAAGAAAAAGGGAGATGTGTACTCTGGTGCTAAGTAAGGTTTAAAATATTTAATAATGATTTCTTCGATAAAAAATGATATAGTTAGTATCTTTTACAGTTTAAACAGTCCTTCTGAGGACAATACAGAAAAAGAGATACTACATTTTTTGGATAAACAAATTTTGACGACGATACAGCTCCTGATGAAGGACCTAAGGGCCTGAAACGTCGAGTTAGTGTACGCGTCAGTCTGTCTTATCTGAATTTACATATCATTTTTTATCGAAGAAATCATTATTAAATATTTTAAATATTTAGCACCAGAGTACACATCTCCCTTTTTCTTCTATTGTCATTGGTGCTTTTGTCCCCTTTTCCACTTTAATTTTTGTGAACCGCCCAGAGAGTTTCGCCTATTGGGTGGTATAAAAATGTAATAAATAAATAAATAAATAAATTTGTTCCAAAAATGCTTATACAGAAACAGAGCACTTTCCTTATGATTTACTTACTTGAGCACAATGCACCAAGTGCCGCTACAAGAAAACCATTCTTCATTTTAGTATTTATGTCCTGTTAAAATTATGGCACTGTAGAAGTACTTGATGGATTATGTACTGCTAGACAACTAATCCAGACATTAAGGAATTAAGGCATTAGTGAACAGTACCATGGATCTATAGCTAAACGTCAGTTCCTTAAATCATGTCATTTGTCAAATGTGACTTATTTATTATACATATGTTTCTGTTGTTCTTGCAAGAAATTGATCAGCAATGATATAGCACAATGTGCAGCAAGTGAGTACTCTTATTCTAGGTGAGAATAGTACCAGTGGAATTGCTCGCAGTCTTAAAAATACAGCGATAATTTGATGTAACTGGCTCAGCCTTATTGTATTGGAATATACTTTCAGATATTGGCTTTGGTTCCTAAGGCACCCTATGCAGTGAATATTGATTAACTGAAAACCCAACATCTTCTGTGCTCAGCTACCAGCAAATTTGGAGTGTGTGATTTCTGAATTTAAGGAGAATTCATGCAAGGATTTATTAGGAAAGGAGAGACCAAAAGCCTCTTTTTCCCTTACAAACGTGTGAAGAAGACATTTACAGTAGGAAAAATCAAGCCTCAGTTTTTCTATTACTGAAATCATCATCATCATCATCATCATCATCATCATCATCATCATCATCATCTTAATTTGCAAAGTGCTTTACAATCTTTAGAGTATCAGAAAC
Source organism: Elgaria multicarinata webbii (assembly GCF_023053635.1). Classification (NCBI taxonomy): domain Eukaryota; kingdom Metazoa; phylum Chordata; class Lepidosauria; order Squamata; family Anguidae; genus Elgaria; species Elgaria multicarinata. The sequence continues at coordinate 88,417,087 of NC_086174.1, forward strand.
CAAGTTTAGGCTGCATTGACCATTCAGCTGCCCAATGACCTGGGAGCAAGTCTCATAGAATTCAATTGGACTTAGTTCTGGGTTACTGAACTCTGCATCATTTGTTCAAGTCATTCCATGAGTTGGCTTTGGGCCATCTAGCAATCTACCTGATCTGTTCTCACCCACAACTTCCAGCTATTGTTCATTTGCACTCCTTAATGCAAAACAACTGAAAACCTAGTAACTGATCCTGGGTTTGGCACACACTCAGAGTCCTAGATTGGTGCTTGCTTGTTATTGTTTTTATTCATTTTGATGTGACCTTGTTTTGTGTTTTAAATGATTTTACTATATCTTGTTTACCATATTGGAAAAATATTTGTATTTTGAAAGGCTTAGAAATCTCTCAGATAAATACAGTTAAAATAATTATGATAGCAGCAACTGCCAGGCACTGTAGATGACTGATATAAGCAGAACATTGTCCCTTCCCCACACAACGAACGCACCACAGCACATCCCACACAAGAGGGTTCTTATATTCTTGTTGTGTCCGAAGCCATGAAGAGTTCATGCTGAGAGCCAGTGTTAATGAGAGCCAGTGTTAATGTGGGAGAAAGCACATTGATGTGCAAAGCTTTAGTAAAAAGCCTGATCTGCTTTTGGTACAAAATCATGACCCAAGAAGGCACCTCAAGGCCTTCTCTCTTTACTCCTAACTGCTGTACTTACTTCAAAGGACTTTTGCAGTTAAAACTAGGGCTTTTGTTTTGGAATGCTTCTAACAAAACAAAACAAAAAGATTTTGCAGAACATTTAAGCTCTCCGGAGTATCTGGTGTGTTACTTAGTTCAGTGTGGGGATATCACTGGCTTTTGATCAGGCAGCCTTAGTTACAGTTGAGGTCATTCAGTACCATGCAGTGCAGTGACTGTTCTTTCAGTATGTCAGGGGGGTGGACAACTTGTGGCCCTCAGATGTTTTGGCCTGCAATTTCCACCATCCATCACCATTGATTCTGCTGGTTGGGGCTGATGGGAGTTACGTATATCTGCAGAGCCACAAGTTGCCCACCCCTGTGCTACATGCTTAAATAAACTCCTGACCAAAACAAAACTCTCATTCAAGAGTCCAGATACATATTTACAAATATTGTGGCTGCATCTTGGGAAATCTTATGAATTGCAGCTTTGCCCTTGCTTTCCTTTTATTGCTAAGGTTTTGGTCTGAAGTTCCTTGTGGTTTTGTGAAATTCAGTATCAAAGATTGATCTCTGGTTGGTTTAGAAGTAAATTAAGATGTCACAGTCGCACCGGTCTAATGCTTGAAACACCCTATCTGCACGTGGTCTGTGAGCAGAGAACATTGTGGGTCATGCTGAAAGGCAAAGCCAGAATTCTTAGTGAATTAATAAATCATCAATTGGGTCTCCCAAATGATGCTCAACAGTATTGCATATCATAGGGAATGTATTTATTGATTGAAAACTACCACATACCCAGAATTTGTTGCAATGGGATCACTAATTTCATTAATAATAAATACTATGCTTTTAATCCACTGGTTACTGATATTACCTGTATTATCAGCTTTCAAAACAGATTACTTTCTGTTACACATGAGAACTGCAAAAATTCTCCTTGGAATGATATTGCTTTTTCTTAACAAAAAATTGTTTAAGGATACCTTGTATTCTTTATATTCCCAACAGTTTCTCCCACTGACCCTCTCCACAACTTGGCTTTTCATAGAAATCTGTGCTTTTAAAACAGCAATTCACAGCTTACTAAGAAGTAAGCTCCACTGAACAAAGTGGGACTTACCTTTGAGTAAACATGCCTAGGATTTACCAACACAACTTTTCTCCAGGTCGGGTGCAGCCTTCTGCCTCAAAAAGTGATGGAAAAGCAATGCCAGCTGATTTCTCCCCCCCCCCCAGTTATTTTATTTATTTTATTATTGCATTTATATCCCGCCTTTTTTCCTCAAAGGAACCCAAGGCGGCATACATAATCCTCCTCCTCTCCACTTTATCCTTACAACAACAACCCTGTGAGGTGGATTGGATTGAGAGTCTGTGACTGGCCCTAAGTCACCCAGTGGGTTTCCATGGCTGAGTGGGGACTAGATCTCCCGACTCCCAGTCCAACACTTTAGCCACTACACCACACTGGCTCTCAGTAAGGACACAGTAACTTTTGGGGATTAGTTGCTGGCAACAGTACCATTGACAGCCATCTGCACTCTGCCTGTGATGCCCTTTTGAACATTCAGTTGTCAAACTGCTGATAAATGCCTTAATGCTTATACTCATGCTCCTTCTCTATCTCCATATTAATACATAGGAGTAGAGTTTTCAAGTTGTTTCTTTTATGAATGGAGGCTCTAGGCAGTATCCATAAGTGGCCAGTCCCAGCAATGCCCTTCCACAAGCGGTGCCCACCACTTGTAGAATGGAGGTTTAGCACTTCTGGGGGCAACTCTGGACAAGGCCGATCCGCAGAGCCCATTCCAGAATGGGGGGACTTTTGCTTGTTTTGGGGCTTGCCTCTGGAAGCATTAAATCTCCATTCTGCGTGAGGAAGGGAATCAGCAGGATGCTCATAAAATGCTATTTTGGGCTGCATTAATAGAAGTATAGCTTCCAAACTGCGTGAGGTACTGGTTCCTCTCTATTTGGCCCTGGTTAGGCTTCAGCTAGAGTATTGCGTCCAGTTCTGGGCTCCGCAATTCAAGAAGGATGCAGACAAGCCGGAGCGTGTTCAGAGGAGGGCAACCAGGATGATCAGGGGTCTGGAAACAAAGCCCTCTGAAGAGAGACTGAAAGAACTGGGCATGTTTAGCCTGGAGAAGAGAAGATTGAGGGGAGACATGATAGCACTCTTCAAATACTTAAAAGGTTGTCACACAGAGGAGGGCCAGGATCTCTTCTCGATCCTCCCAGAGTGCAGGACATGGAATAACAAGCTCAAGTTAAGGAAGCCAGATTCCAGCTGGACATCAGGAAAAACTTCCTGACTGTTAGAGCAGTACGACAATGGAATTAGTTACCTAGGGAGGCTGTGGGCTCTCCCATACTAGAGGCCTTCAAGAGGCAGCTGGGCAACCCTCTGTCAGGGATGCTTTAGGGTGGATTCCTGCATTGAGCAGGGGGCTGGACTCAATGGCCTTGTAGGCCCCTTCCAACTCTGCTATTCTATGACTCTATGAAGACAGAAGCAGCAGTGGGCCCTGTTCATGGACAGACAGCGTTGGATACTGCCCTCTGTGCAGAAATCAGGAGATGACACTTTTCCTGGAATGGAAATGAAGTTATGGCAAAAGCTTTACTTGTGGACTTCTGCCCATTCTTCAGTTATTGATGGCACGGAGCCTGTATAACTTTTTAAAGAATGGCTACCCTATAGTACAAGCCTATGGCCCTCCCTGGATGACAGCAGGCCTTTCTGCTGCTGTAGCAGCCCTGCCAGTGATACTCTGCCACCGGCAAGGGAACAAACGGGGCAGGCCGGAGGTGGGGGAGATCACAGGAGAGTCTGCATCCACCAGACCCAAAGCTCCCTTGTTTCCCAGGCGGACCCCCAGAATGAGCATAATGATCTTCCCGTGCTTTGAAGGCAATGGGAGGAAATGCTCAAAATGCTAACTTAAATGGAAAAAAGGGAGGGAGGAATAAGCCAGCCTTCCTCTCCTGCCCTGGCCTCCATGAGCCCAGTAGGGCTTTGAAAGTGGTGGTTCTTCCACCAGAGATTTCCCTCCCCATCCCCATAGGATTGCTCTGCTTGTGACGAGTTATAGCTGAAGGTAAAAAGAAGGATGGGTAGCTTACGGGCCAACGTCTCATTATGCTTCATCCCAGATGGCCTTTAAGCCACCCTTAGCCAAGAGAGAGTCTTTATCCATTTCTAAACCCAGCCACTAGTATGTAGTGATTAAATCTTTAAACCATTACATTCTGCTTGTTAGAGTGGGGGTTTGGAAACTGTAATGTTTTAAAATTTTATTTTTTGGCCACCAGAGGGAGCTGTAACGTTTAAAGAGGGTGCTGTAATGTTTGGATTTCCAGAGGTATAGCCATGTAATGCTAGTCCATTGCAGCAAGATGAACAAAGAGTCTGGGGGCACCTTAAAGACTTAACACATTTCTTATGAGATAAGCTTTCATGGATTAGAGTATTCCGCCAACTAAGTGAACAAGCTTATAGCTTGCCATAATAATTGTGTTAGTCTTTAAGGGGGTATGAACATGTCCCATGGATTTTCTAAACAAAACTAGTTGAACCCGTAGGTCACAACCCAAAATTGGGTTGCGAGATCAGTCCAGATGGGTCGCAGCAAAGCTGTTGCTGCCATGTTGGGCATAGAGATAATTGTGAAAGCGTGTCCCATGTTGCAGGTTGGAAGTCCAAGGTGGGTCTTGAGTCTGGAACAATTGAAGGGAAGCGGACTCAAGTACCCTGGAACTTGGTTCCCACATAATAAAAAGCCACTGTGGGGTAATTTCCCCATGGGACTTCTTGTTGTCACAGCAGCTGCCATTTTGAATATACATTACAAGCAAACCCAGTTAGGGTGGGTTGTTGGGGTGCTTGACAAGCCACCCCAACCCTAAAACAGCCCAGCTCTACTAATCAAAATGATGGCTATCACAGCAACAAGAAGCCTCATGGGGAAATTACCCCACAGTGGCTTCTGATTGCATGCAGACCTACCCTAGATGTCATTAGGCTGGCACAAACAATGGGATTTGATTCAAGAACATTTACCTCACAGAGGCAGATCTCTTATGAGGTTAGAAAATACCCCACAACACCCAAATATGTTAGTTCTTAATAAAACTAAAGCTTAACCAAAAGTTTTTCCTTGACAATTTGATACTTTTCTAGTATTTTGAGTTTATAACTACTAGTGATACCTCAGACACATGTTTATGGTGGCATTTAACTACCCCAGGATAGTTTGGGAAATGGCTTGGGGTAGTAAAATGCCCCACAAAAATGTGTGAGTGTGTATATGTATATGTGTGTGTATGTATGTATGTGTGTGTGTGTATATGTATATATATATATATATATATATATATATATATATATATATATATGTGTGTGTGTGTGTGTGTGTGTGTGTGTATATATATATATATATATATATATATATAACAACCACTGCATGATGGTTAGCTTTGTATCTGTTTTGAGTGGCCCTGCTTTTCCAATCTTATGGTAGAATGGAATGAAATCATCTGAATTGTTTCTGATCACTGTATCCTCGTTTACTATTTTAATTCTGATATTATTTCAAATTAATTTTATTATATTCTATACGTTGCCTTGAGAAAACATTGTATTTTGAAAGGCAGCTTATAAATCTGTTAAATAAATAATTAAAAAGAACTGGTGTAACACAGCATCCTATGTAAATTCCAAATAACAAATCTAGAAAGGCTGCTAGTCTTAACCTTCTGGTCTCAAGAATACTAATAAGTTGGATTTGGATTCTTTCAAGTAAAGCCATAAAAAGACAAAAGAATTGTCTCCTTCTTCCACCCTCCTTGGACAAAGTCCAAGGAGAAAGTGTCATTGAACAGTACTTACTTTGCTTGTGACTATGTAAAATGATCCTATTTGCCAAACAGCGGAAACTGCTGAGCCAAGTGAATTTGTAGCACTTTCTCCAGCATCAGATCACTTTCAGCTCTCCTTGTATTCCTGCAACCATGGACCTTGATGAATTCCCACTTCCTGAGATGGAGAGGGGAGAGGAGGTGGGGAGGAAGAAACTGTTGGGCTGAAGGCAGGACAACAGAAAGTAGTTTCCAGAGAGCTATCTTACTGCGAACAGCACACAAAATAGAAGCCAGAGGTTGATCTGCACACACCACCAGCAATTAAAACAATGTCGCTGAGATTCCACCTTAGTCTATGGCTGGCAAGGGCACCTTTTTCTTAAAGCACTGGCAAACGTGCACGACAGGCGGCACATGCGCAAAACAGCAGGGTAGAGCCCTCTGTGCCAGCCAAGCAGCTGTACCATTCTCCGAGATATTCCATTCCATTCCCCCCTGCCCCCAACCAGACACTCAGCATTTTGTGGCCACTGAGCATGCTCAGTCCTTGCTGAGATTTGTGTGTTTGTTTCTGGTGGGGTGGGGTGGGGTGGGCAGAGTGATCCTAAAGATGGTTTCCTAGTGCAAACCACAGGATTCCCTCAAGCATGCTGATACCTTTCTCCCAGTACCCCCATTTTGGCTACAAAGCTATCACTGGTAGTATATACAGAAGTGGGATCTGCAACAAAATGTTACAGTATCGAGTGTTTCCATTCACTGTCACAACCTGGCAGCCATGTCTTCCTTCATGATGCTCCATTCTATTTCCCTCACACACAGTTACACTGTGGAGACCTCCCTGTTTGGGATTCCAGCCACTCCATTCTACTACTACTCCCAACCTCCCACCCCCTGGTTTTCTATCTCCACCCCCACCCAACCCACACTCAGTATTCTGTGGCTACTGAGCATGTTCAGCCCCCCCGGAGATTTTTTCCCTAAAGTCCTTTGTACTTCTGCAAATCTCAACAGCCCCCCCCCCCCCAATGTATGGGTGGTGTCATTTTGTCTATATAAGCATCAGCACTCAGAAAACTGAGTTTGATATTAGTATATGATGATACTATGTAAATATATAAAATGTCTTTTCATTTGTAAAATTGCTATGATAACGATGGCGGTAGTGTCTATTCTTATTTTTATTGCCAGTATGATGTAGTGGTTTGAGTGTTAGACTGAGACTCGGGAGATCTGGGTTCTAGTCCCCACTCAGCCATGAAGCTCACTGGATGACTCTGGGCCACTCACTGACTCTGAGCCTAATCTACCTCACAGGGTTGTTGTGAAGGTAAAATGGAGAGGGAGAGGATCCTGAAAGCCACCTTGGCTTTTTGCAAGAGGACAAAAAGCAGGATAGACATGTAATAATGATAAAAAAAATAAACATCATTATTAATACCAACACTGAGCCAAAGCACCATTCTTGTGATAATATATTTGAGCTTTGCCTCTGGTTTGACGTTAATATCTACATTTCTAGGGAAAGGCTCTTTTGTGTTAAATTAACTTTTTCCTGGCCAGGCACTTTTCCAGCAAGTGCATGCATGTTTGCTTTAGGTCTTTTTGATCTGAAAGCTATTAGCCCTCCACAAACCATTATTTAATGTTCACTAGAGCAAAAGCAAAAATGTTCCTTTCCATAAAGGAAAATCTCTTTAATGCCTGTGGCGGCGGGGGCGGGGGGGGGCAGGGGCGGGTAGTATAGTCGACTTCTAGCTAGATCTTGTTTTCTCAATACAAGATGAAAAGCAGAATCTAACCTGAGCTGACATAATAAGTGCAGGGTGATCTATAGTATGCATCATCCCTTCTCCATTCTATTGTGTGCATTAAGGAAGTAATATGGGGCATGTCCACAGCTGCCCGGCATTTTAATCACCTAAAGGTTTCTGAACATGCCCTTTCTAACCTATAGCAGCCTGATTCAGAAGCAACTAAAGTGAACAGAAAGCTTGTCTTTGGGGTTTTTTAATGGTGGTTTGGTGGCAGCTTCATATATTGTGGGCGGAATTAACACTCCCTAGATGGTAGTAGCTCAACATGAAGGCCATAAAGTTTTAGGCTTCTAAAGGAAGGACATAATTTCCCTTACATGTGAGGTTTCGGTCACTCATGCTCATCACTGTTGACTTCAGCATCAAGTGGGGACTTGTGCATGTGAATGAGACATCACAGATAAAATATCACACACAAAAATCAGTTTTCCAACCGTGTGTCATCTAGTGAGAAGCTATCAATTGACTGTATGTATGAACCTGCCCTGAGATAACGGCTTACAATTAGCGCAAGTAGGACAGAATTCTGGTTAATAAAAATCCAGTTCTGTCAATGAGCGCATGGCGGAGCGAAAGATGCCTGACAATTCACAAAACAGATGGAACAGATTTAGTCAAATACATGTGACCCTATTTGCTACAGGCCTAGTTCACCCAGCCTTCATCGCTTCCTTGATCTACGTCATCTCACCTCTCTCAGCCTTATTTTTACCTGCACCCATGTCTTGTCTCGCTTCGCCTCATCACTTGCAACACAGCATTTTATTTATTTATTTATTTATTACATTTATATACCGCCCCATAGCTCTCTGGGTGGTTTACAACAGTTTGAACCTTGTGAGGCCTACTAGAGAGAAAACCTGTTTTCTGCTCTAAATTCTCTATCCTAATTATTAGACTGCTCTGCCACCGTTCTCACTGGAAACACCTCAGAAACTGTTTAGAAGTGGAGTCAAGCTGAAAGGGGAATCGATCTGTACATATATTTTTTCTTTCGTCCCTCCTCCCACATTTAGCTTGTTGGGAGATCCAAGTCATCGCAGACATGTTTGGGAAGCATTGTTCTGGTTGCCAAGAAACTGGGCCAATACTCCCTGTATTTTTATTGTGGTAGCAGGCAATAAAAACAAAGTGTAGAGTGGGAAGATAGGAGTCATCAGCCTGGTTGTCTCGGCAACAGGGTGAAGCATTTTCTCCATCTTTCCATCTTATTTCAAAGTGCAGACAACACGAGAACTTCCTTTGCCTTCATTTATATCCCTGATTGGCTAGGATTACATAGCCAGCAAGTAGAAAGAGAGATTAAAAATAAATCAGCAAAGCACCGGCAGATTCAGCAGTGAAAAGGCTACAAGGTGGTACAAAAGAGGTAGAAATGTAGACGGCCTTGAGATAAAAACCACCTTTAGCACAAAAAATAGGTGCAAAAAAATTAGTGTAGCACTAATTATGTATTTGTCTGTTGATGTTCTGTGTAAAGGCCTTTCCAAATAATGAAGGCATTTTATTTATGATGTTTCTCTGCCACCCCATAACCAAAGTTCTCCGGGCAGTGTACATAAAACATATTGTTGTTGTGTTTTCATTGTTTAAAAAATATAAACAATAAAAATGCACTCACAATAATTCATTGAGAGGCTGCACCGAGGTTACAAAATGTGTTACATTTTATTCCCCTCTTCCTCCAAGATGCTCAGAGTAGAGTATGTGGAGTCCATTTCATTCTTTCAACATATAGGGTAACCATATGGAAAGGAGGACAGGGCTCCTGTATCTTTAACAGTTGTATTGAAAAGGAAATTCAGCAGGTAACATTTATATATATGGGGAACCTGGTGAAATTTTCTCTTCATCACAATAGTTAAAGCTGCAGGTGCCCTGCCCTCTTTTAAATCTGGTCACTCTAGTATAGCTCCTGCACCTTTAACTGTTGTGATGAAGACAGAATTTCATCAGGTTCTCCATATACACAAATGACACCTGCTGAAATTCCCTTTTCTATGCAACTGTTAAAGATACAGGAGCCCTGTCCTCCTTTTCATATGGTCACCCTACCCTTTAAAGTAAATTATGCTGAGAGTTGGTTTCAAGAATGTATAATGGATGCTGCATTTGCAAAAAATACTACCCAATTATCTCCTCGCAAGAACTGTGTAAGATGCAAGCAAGTGACTCACATGAGCTTGTCTCTGACCTTTTGTGTACCAGAAAATCACAACTTGAGATTTGTCAGCTTGAGAAGAAGCTGATGATCTGTCCCTGCTCAAGATAGAGGCCTCTGACAGTGCAATCTTGTACGTGTCTACTCAGAAGTAAGTCTCACTGAATTCTATGGCACTTACTCTGAAGAAAATGGCTAGAGGACTATAGCTGTAGTGAAATACAATCCTCAATAGAGGGAGACGGTGTTCACACAATCTCAGCGGGGAAATAAGCCCCGGTAGCTTACTTCCCCCACTGTCCATGTGGGTTGCATGCCAGGGAGATTAGCATAATTACCTTTGGCAGTGCAGCTTCCCATGTCATACAAACCTGCCAGAGTGGCTTCTTGACACGGGTAGCAAACCAATCAGAATCCATGGACATTTGTAGGGTTATGTCATAGCAACAACAAGCCACCCTGGCCAGGTTCGCATGATATGGAAAGCTGTGCTGCCAGTGGTAATTACGCTAATCTCCCCCACCTGCGATTGGCACCTACCGGGTGGATAAGAAACCACTGCAGCTTCTCAACCACCTGCAATCCTGCAAAGTGAGCTAATGCCTTGTATGGAAAAGTGAAATTAAAGGCAGAACGCCTGAAGCAAAAGAGAGAGGAGCCTGTGCCAGTGAGTTTGTTAGAGCGGTTTTCTAATTTGTAGATAATAAAATAGTTATTGCTAAAATACGTTAGTCTTTACTATTGACTAAAGAGCAACCTAGGTTGTAAATGAGATGTGTGTAAATGGTGTATAAATCAACGTGGTGTTAGGAGTTGCACATGCGAATTAAGTGTGTAAGTGATTCTGAGTTAGTAAATGGGTAATGGACACAGGTAAGGTACAATTTCAAATGTTTTATTTATATTGTTTGTTTTTTAAAAAAAATGGCTGGCATATTTATTGTTTTACACGGTTATTGCCTACTGTTAGTCTCATGGATAGGGCATGTTATAAGTCTAGATCAGTGTTCCCCAACCTGGTGCCCTCCAGACTGTTGGACTGCAGTTCCCATCATTCCCAGCCAGCATAGCCAATCGTTAAAAATAATAATTTATTTCCTGGCTCTCCCTCTGGATCGAGGCGGGGAACAGCATAGAATACAAAAATATTATAAAATACATAAAACTGATTAAAACGTGTAATAATAATAATAATTTTATTTCTTACCCGTCTCTCCATTCTGATCGATGTGGGGAACAACAGTAAATATAAAATACATAAAACTGAATTAAAACATAATATACGTTGTTAAACATCCTAAAATAATTTTAAAACATCCTAAAATTACACTGGATATAAAACTAATTCATTATTAAACTAACAGCCAGACATCTTAAAATTCGACTGGGTAGGCCTGCTGGAAGAGATCAGTCTTTATTGCTTTTTTATAGTCAGAAAGACGATTGAGTTGGCAGATCACTCCTGGCAGGCCGTTCCACGGTCTGGGAGCAGCAGCAGAGAAAGTTCTCTGGGTAACAGTTGTTAATCTAGTTTTTGCTGGCTGAAGTAAATTCTTCCCAGAGGACCTGAGTGTGCAGGGCAGATTGTACGGGAGAAAGTGATCCCACAGGTAACCTGGACCCAAACCAAGTAGGGCTTTAAAGGTAGTAACTAACACTTTATACTTCGCCCGGAAACTAATTGACAGCCAGTGCAGTGATTTTAAAGCTGTTGTAATATGGACACCCCTAGATGTACTGGTGACCAACCTGGCTGCCATATTTTGAACTAGTTGAAGTTTCTGGAATAGGCACAAAGGTAGCCCTATGTAGAACGCACTACAGAAGTTGAGCCTCGAAGTTACCAGCACGTGCACTACCATCTTTAGGTCTTCCAACTCTAGGAAGGGGCACAGCTGGTGTATCAGCCAAAGCCGATAGTAGGTACTCCTGGTCATCGCATCTATCTGAGCTGTTATTTGGAGCGACGGATCCAGGAGCACCCCCCAAGCTGCGAACACAATCTTTCAGGGGGAGTGTAGTCCAAAATACCTGGAGGAGACCAATTTGGGAAAGGATGATCTAGATGAAGGGTGGGCAAGTTGTGTTCCTCCAGGTGTTTTCACCTACAACTATTGGGGGCTGGGGTCTCAAATTTCAGTGGGGCTGTTAACTATCCATAATGCTGGACCTATTTGGGGGGGGGGTAGGGTTCAGCACCTTGGATGCCTCCATTAGAGTCCTGGCTGGTTCTGATTGAAACCAAGAATGGATTTACAGCCCTACAAAAAATGGAGCCACCAGTCTCCACTGCCTATTGCTCCCATCACTCCTTACCATCCGCTATACTGGCTAGAGCTGATGGGAGCTGTAGGACACAAATTGCTCACCCCTAGTCTAGATGAATAAAATAAATATCTGTGCTTTTACCTTGAAAGATCTTGTAGATGTTGACCACTGTAGATGTGTTTAAAATGAAAGATTAAAAAATATTCCTGTTCCTTTAACACAGCAAAAAAGATTTGCTCTAGGCTTTAGATTTACCATAGACAGAGGGATCGATTTGCATACTGTAACCACACAGCCTTCTGCTGCTTGGTGGCTGAGATCATCTTCTCCTGTTCTTCTTGGTGCTTCTGTTGTTACATTTCATTTCAGTTTTGCCCTTTGTAGATCTCAGCACCTAGTACAAGAAACATTCTCCTGTTGAAATTGTCGATTTAGGGCTCTGGGGGAGGGGGGCTTAAAACAAACAAAAATAAAGTGTATTAAGAACGTTTTCTTTTTAAAACAAAGGTAGACATGTCGACCATAAGAAAATTATTACAACAGCATGGGTTTTGGAAAAGTTTATTTAAAAATCTTAAAATGTCAGATCACCAGCTGTTTGTCCAGATGAACGGCTGCAACCACACACACAAATCCTAGCATAGTCAGCATGTAGTAAGCACAAAAGATGCATTGCTTTTAGGGCACAATCCTGTGTATTACCTTGGGAGTACCTTCCATTGAATCCATTGCGGCTTACTTCAGAGTAGATGTGCATGCAGGATTGTAAGTAGTTTAGGGTGCAAATCCTATGCATGTTTAGACAGAAAAAGGTCCTCCAACTCCTCTATTTGAAGGCATATGCTACTTGAAAGTTTCTCCAGTCCAATTCCTGTTGAAACCTAAAGAGTCATAAGAACTGCTATTGCCCATCAACAGTGACAACAGGCTGAACAGGCAGGGACAAAGGTCATCTGGCCATGGTCTTCTGTACTATGGCGAGAGTTACTGTATTTCTATTTACGTTATAATAATTGTAACTGGTGAGGCCTGTTCCTTTCATATTTTTCTGGCACATATCAAACCTCTCTTTTAGTTTCCCACAATGCCCTTGTGGGAAATTAACAGGGTGGATAGACTCATCAGGGCCCACTGACAGTGGAGGCTGGAGTGTCCGCCAGAGGACACTTGCCCAGGGCCCCTGCAAACGTAGAGCCAGACCTACACACAAGATCATACTTCATCAATTACAAAATGTTCCTGTGCCTCTTGTGGAAGACCGCCAAATGCCATACCCCAGACTAGTCTGGATGCAGCCACAGATCCAAAAAAGCTACGCCGTTCACAACCTGTTCATTAATGAGCTGCCCGTGATGAACGTGTCTTCTCGCTGTCTTCGGTTTTACAACTAGAAAGCTTTGCTCTTCTCTAGCAACCTGAATGAGGAGGAATTCACATTTTATCATGAACTACTTCTGAGATGGATTCAAGGAGTACCCTTTGGTGCTCTCTCTCTCCCTCTGGAAAACAAAGTTTGCAACATATTTCTGTCATTTACTGCAGGCATGCAAAGCTTCGGGCCTGAACGCCTGGTCCATTGTCCCTTTAAATTCTATTTTAAATATAGATTTTAAATTCTCTTCTAAATTCTATTCTATTGTCTATTTAAATGTTTCATTGCATTTAATTTTCTTTAGTTTTATTATGCTCATTGTTTTTAATTTTTTCGTGAAGCTGGATGGCAAGAGGCCAACTCAAGGCTGATCCAAATGTAACTTCCCTGATAACACTTTCTGCAGAAGGCGAGGCAGAATGCTCTCAGTTTTCTATGACATTCTTTAAGGTTAGACAAAAGTAACCTTTCCAGAGTAAAAAGCGAGAAGCATCAGCAGAAGCTGCTAGTAGCATTTGCAAGAAGCATCACCAGAAGCTGCCATTTCAACACTGCTTTTCCAACCCAAAACATAAAACAGGGAGGGGGGGGGAAGCAAATCTGACAGGTCGCATTTGCTGTCAGTTGAATGAAAAGATTAATATTAATGGAGGAGAAATATCAAATTAGCCAGCCTGCCTTCCTTTTGTAGATGCTGGCATGTCAAGGGCTATTCCCTCTCCTGAGGATAATGGGGCTCAGGTGGCTGAGAAACCTGTCATGACTTCAGACAAAACCCACACAAAATAAACCAGAAACTGTTGGCACTAGCAGGCATTATTTTGTTTTGTTTTTGCACTCCTGGTTTCTTCTCTTCTAAGAGTGAAACCAAATCTCTGAGAAGCTGTTTGTCCCTCATTCCAGCCAATTCCATCTGGAGCGATCGTTCCTTTTTAATTGAACAGATTTCTCACCCAGATTGGGTCGCTGCTTGACAGACAGTTTTATGGGACTGGCAATGAACTGACTTCAAAACAGGTTTATAGATATTCAAATGAAATCTCTTTCCCATTCATTTTTACTCCGCTTCAAAAGCTACTAAGTCTCCCATGGGGAACAGAACTCAAGGACAGCCTTTGGAATGGAAGAGAAGTATTGTGCCTTTCTATTTAAGTATGCATCTTTGGGGATTGTTTGTTTGTTGTGGCTTATTGAAGGATTATTCTCCTCACTGCACCCATCCCACCTCCACATATTCCATTTCTATATTCCATTGTCTTCTGTTCTGGCCTTATTGTGCATTCACTTGTGTATGCGGCTGCTTGTGAATTTTCGAGTCAAAATCTGTCAGAAGCGTATCAACTAAATCACCAGAGATGTCAGTGATGTGTATGGATCTTTAAGTTTACACTCTCCTTTTCTTTCTCTGGGATCTAGCATTTCACCGGATTTGTCAAACTGGATTAGCCTATAAATCCACTGATCCAACTGCATTGCCTTTACAACTGCCTTTTTTTTTTAGCGGAAATTGAATATTTCCTGCAATAACCACGCTAGTAGATTTCTACACAAGCAACCCTGCAAAGGTGGTAAGCGCCATCAACCCATGCGAGTATTTTCATACTCAGTGCAGAATAAAATAATGTTTTATATAAACTACAATCCTAAACATACTTATAAGGAAGCTAGCCCCACTCAAAACAAAATGACTTAGGTCTAAGTAAGCATGTATAGGATTGTACTGCAAATCTCTCATGCAATACTGAGCATGTATGTGAAAGTTGTGCAACAGGAGACAGATAAGAGCCATTTTAGAATCAAGCATACACTCAAGCCAATGAAGGTTTCACGACATTAGCAACAGATGTGTGGGATGCAAAAATGGCCTCCCTGGGAGGCCTATAAGGCCTGCACTTGGTTAGGAAAGTTATGACAGGCTTTTCCTTTCCCAGGGCCATCTTCTCATCAACTGAGTGAGTTTTTTTGTTATTCTGGTGACAACTTCTCAATTAACAGCATCTGGCTGTTTTATTTGGTGGGTTTTGTTGCTTATTTTATTCATTTACAATGCAATTCTACTCAGAAGAAAGTCCCACTGTGTTCAGTGGGGTTTACTCTCAGGTAAGTGTGCCTTAGATTGTGTTGCTTATTTTTTTAAAAAGAATTCTAATTTTTTTTTAACACAGACATCACATATAACACATACAAACAAAGGTATACATGAAACAACTACAGTTACACTAAAAACATTTAAGGGTAAGGTTAAAGCACATTTTTAGCCCTCTTCTTGCAAAAAATGCCCATTAATTACTTAATTACCATTTATATGTCTTATGATTTATCTGAGTCTCATACATTGGATTCACAGACAATTTTTTTGAAAAACGTTTGGCAGATTAATACACATCTTCCCTTATTGATTTATTTTATATATTATTTATTTATTTATTATTGCATTTATATCCTGCCTTTTTTCCTCAAAGGAACCCAAGGCAGCGTACATAAACCACCTCCTCTCCATTTTATCCTCACGACAACAACCCTGTGAGGTGGGTTGGGCTGAGAGTTTGTGACTGAACCAAAGTCACCCAATGGGTTTCCATGGCCAAGTGGGGACTAGAACCCGGATCTTCTGACTCCCAGTCCAACACTTTAGCCACTACACCACACTGGTAGTATATATATGTAGATGTATATACCACCTTTGCACCACTCTTGCCCCTCAAGGCAGCCAATCTAGACTAGGGTGACCAATTGTCAGGATTTCCCCGGATTTGTCCTGGTTTTTGTTCTTTCCATAGTGTCAGGGTTTTTTTTCTACAATTTTCAATAATGTCCTGGAATGACACACCTTCCCCTTTAAGGCTGCCATTAGCATGGCAGGAGGGAATGACATGCTTTCTTGAGGCACATCATTCCCCCACCCCGAGCTCCAATTGAGGTCTTAAAGGGGAAAGTGGGTCATTCGTGGACATTATAGAAAAGGCCCCAATTGGAGTGGATGGTGGTGGTGCAGAATGAAATCCTTTCCCCATCTCCACTCCAATCGGGTTCTTTAAGGTGGCGGGGGAATAACGTACTTTTTGCAGGACTCAGAAAGCTGCTTCCCCCCACACACACTAGGTGTCCTCTTTTTTGGTTTCCCAAATATGGTCACCCTAATCTAGACCTAACATTGAAAATATAGACTTTCCCGTAGCATGCGGTCTTGCTTTAATATTCATCCAAATATTATTAAAACGGAGAACTTTAAGTCCTGCTTTGACTCCACCTTCATAGTACCAAAGGCATCTCACTCATAGTATTGTATGTAAATCTGCATTCTTTAGTAATCCTACAATATTTAGAATATGTAAAAGCTGTGTGGATAACATTTTAAACATTCCAGGCTTATTGCAAGACAGTTCATTCTTTCTAAAGGTAAGACTAAGAAATTGTTCCTATGTATCCAGTGTCATTTTAATGACACATACATATATATTCATTCAATGCCTCACCAGATTTTTTAGGAAAGTGGAAGGTATAATTAAGAGGCTATCCAAATTAATTCAGTGTCCAAAGCTTATAACTACTGCATTTTCTATTTTCAAAAATGGGGGAATCAGCCATTATGTCTTTGTTCATCCCAACAGTCCTAAGTATAACCTGAAAACTATGTGACATCTATTGGAGCTTAATCCATTTAAATCTGCACTGGCGATTTCATCTTAAGACTCTGATGATGCAGTCTTCCTGACTTCAGCATCAGGTCAGCCTTTTACTCCCTGCCCGCCCATCCCCGTATCCTTTTCTCCACGGAGGGAGGATTTGAGCTTTGCCCCTCCTCTTTTCCATCTCCACCTGTGGCGGGGTGGGTAGTCCAAAAAAAAGGGGGGGATCTCCATTTAAAGTGAGCAATTTCTAAAACAAGAAAAAGGATTTATTTAACCAGGAAAGGGGGCAGTGGGTGATGGGAGAACAAAACAAACATCCAAATGAATAAATGATTTGAAGTAGAACCTCCCAGAGAGCTTTGGTTATTGGGCAGTAGAAATGTAACAAATAAATAAATAAAAAGCAAATCTTTAAACATTAAAACTTATAGATGGAAGGGAGTACAATATGTTCCCTAAAGTGATATGTTTCCTAAAGGTAGGCTCATCCTCTGATTGATGGATGCAAACCCCGCCTATAGCTGAGCAGTCCAGGGGGCTATCTATATGTGGGGAAAGCCCGAGGGTGGCTCCGCAGTGGCGCTGTGTTGTTTATATGTTGCAGCAGCCAATGCGCAGCCACCCCAGGGCTTTCCCCTGAAGCTTCAAAATATAAAATTCAGAGACTTACCCTGTTTTCTCTAGAGCAAGGCGCCGACGGCGCATCTGCCGTCTGTTGCTGCTCCAGAGTTGTGGCTGGGCAGATGGAGAGCCTGGACAGGGGAGAGGGGGTGGGCCAGCGAGCCGAATGGCTGCTGGAACGCCTCTGTGCTGCCTCCTGCATGGGGAGAAGGAATCGCTCGGCGGGGAAAGCCCCAAAAGGTAAGGTGGAAAAAAAACAGGGAGGGACGTGCGGACATGCAGCAGCGCTTGTGCAGCAACGTACAGTGGCATGACGTAGCATGGAGTGGCAGTGCACAGGGCGGTGGCAGCTCCTCCTCTGATTGATGGATGCAACCCCCGCGCTTGCTCCTTGGCGTGGGGACAATCCTGCAAGAGCCCAAGCAGGGAGTTTTGAGGACTTGCAGTTTCAATGCGTTGTCATCAAGAGAGCCCCCTGGACTCAGAAGTAATTGTAGGTCTCAGTTACTTCGTGTGGGGCACAGCAAACACTACACCTTCTCCCTTCCCTAAGATGGCAAATTGTTTTTCAGGAGACATGGTGCAAATGGAGAAATGTTACTACAAAGT
Source organism: Elgaria multicarinata webbii (assembly GCF_023053635.1). NCBI lineage: Eukaryota > Metazoa > Chordata > Lepidosauria > Squamata > Anguidae > Elgaria > Elgaria multicarinata. Next base: position 88,435,115 of record NC_086174.1, read on the forward strand.
GAACAAAATGTAATTCTATTGTGGAAAACAGACAATAGCTGTCAAACTGCTGGTGAGCACTACTCAAACTTGAAATTCCAATATATAAGCCCTTTCTGCTTCAAAATCATCATGAACTATCCAACAAATCAAACATCAGTCCAGTCATCAGTTTTGGCCCCTCAACCTTCAGAGTGGTTAATTCAGCAGAAAGGCACAATGGGTGGAATTAGGTGAAAACAGCAAAAAAAGAAGAGAGAGACTCTCACAATAAAACTGATAGCAAAAGAAGGACCTAATAGGTGGCTAAAGAACATGAATGTAATCACTTTCAGAGGATGCAGTTAACGGTAACTCTAGATTGTGTATTCCGTTTCTGTTTATCTTCATCAGTAGTATAAAGCCAAAATTGTGTTATTCTTCAACTGCACCATGGATGTAAGGATAAATATACATATATTTTCACTTTGGAATCCGTAGGAGACTTTGAGCACTTGCAGGATAGGAAATTGTTTCTCTTTAATTGGATGCTGGATACGGCTTGGTTTAATTGAGGTATCCGTCGGTCGCTATAAGATAACAGAAACACTTCTAAGTATAAATACGCTTGTAGTCAAAATATAGTATGACAAACGTAAACATTAGAAGATAAGGGATGAATAAAAAATGACTTGCCCAGAGAAACTTCCTTGAGTTTGTGCTGTTCTTGTCCTGACTGCGGATGCACCTAAATGCATGAAATCCCTATGATTATTTCTTTCCTCACTAGTACCAGAAGTGGCCACAAAAAGGTCTTAACACTGAGTTTTACTATGAAGGGCTGAAGGTTCAAATGATCACTGCCCTCCAAATGTTTTGGACTTCAACTCCCATTGGCCACAGCCAGCATGGCCAATGGTCAGGAATTCTGGCAGTTGTAGTCTAAACATCTGGATTGGGGACAGACGGACTATCACATTCCCACATGGCTACCAGTACAACACAATTACATTTAAAATGTCTACTAATAGGCTCTTAGTCTTCTGAATCTATCCTCAAGTATTCACCAAGAAGATTAGCTGAAGATACTGAGGCCAGCTGTATGATATAGACGCAATCCTATAAACTCTTACCTGGGAAAAAGTTCCATTGAGTTCAGTAGGCCCTTATCTCTGTAGAGACATGCATTGGATTGCTCTGCCAAAGAAGTAGCATTATCCCATAAATTCCTGTGACAATCCTATTAATGCCTGATTTGTTTTTAATAATAATGGTGAATAATTTTTAAAACAATTGTTCCAAATCTCTTGAAAGTTAATTTCAAAAGGTTCAGGGCTCTGATGAGGAAGAAGTGTCCATTCCTGGTTTTCTAACTTTGTGGATCATCCCGAGGATATCTTTTGTTTGGCTGATAGTTTGCTAATAGTCCAATATAATTTCTTGATGTTTTATCGGTGGGAAAGTAATGACAGGAGATTTTCTCTTAATATCCTGAATTCTCTCTCCAGATTTTGGAATGCGAATCCCAAAGGCAATATGCCTCCAGGTAAGGGAAAGAAAATGTGGAGCCAGTTGACAGCTTGATTTTGGAGAAAAGTGTGGAGCAGAGAAAGCTGTGAAGTTGGCAAAACCAGAAGCATCCTTGAGGTGCAGTTGCTTTCCTTAGACACCTGACAAAGGATTAATAACTGAGGGCATTTTTTGGTTTTTTTTGCTGAACATATCGATTTAGCTCTGCTTTCGTATTTGTAGATAAAACTAATATTGCAAAAGATACCATAAGTCTCCAGTGTACTGTCATCCAAAAACCGCTAAAGCTGCAATCCTATAACCACTCAATTGAACTCAGTGGGACTTGCTGAGTATATATGTATATAATTAAACTGTAAACCTTCTAGTGTTGTCCCTGGAGCTTCTCACTGCTTGAGGAAGCACATTGTCATCTCTATATTTGCAGACCCCAATTCTAACTATATTACTGTCTGTTACAGGACTGGGAGGGCATGGTAATTTTTCCTCCTGGTGAACCCCTTCTTTACAAGGGCTCCCAGGAAGAATTACTGATAGGCTGCTACCAGTCAAGATGAACCTCCTGCTGCTCGGGGAGTTTCCCTGCCCCATTGACAAGAATCCCTTCCTATAGCCCAGACCTAGGAAAAAGTAAGAAAGGTGCTTATTAAGTTAAGTTAAAAAGGTGCTTATTAACTTATTAAGTTAAGTTTTTAACTTAATAATGTTAAAAACAAACACCCTTTTAAAAATTCTAAAATAAAGTGTAATTTGGTAACCATGTGGTATTTCACATAGGGAAGAGTTTAGTGAGAAATCCCCTTTAAAATAACACATCCAAATGTCTAAATATAAAAAGGAGTTATTGGGAGAAAGGGGGGGCAAGGAGAGAGGGAAGGCAACAATCACACACACACACACACACCTAGAAGTCCTAATAAATCAGTAAGGTCAATCTAAATAATCTAGTAAGATGTTACCTACTTGAGTAAAGTCTTGGGTTCCAGAGAGGATGGTCTGAGAGAGGGCATGTTGGCCTCCAATTAGATGGCATATAGAACACTTTAGAAGGAGTGAGTTTTCTTCTATTATTGGGATCTCAGTTCAGTAAACACCAGCCTCTGCACAGAGGCGGATGGTTGTTTTGTCCAATAATGTGATTGCCTCCATCTCTGGCCTTTTCTACACCTTTGTTTTCCCCCAAGGTCACCCTGGGGTTGTCCCTGTGCGAGTAATTGCAAGGAGGCAGGAAACGGGCATGGGGCACGCAGCTCTTCAGGCGCTCCATGCCCATTGGGGTGGAGCGGGGTCGATTTTTTTTTAAAAAAAACTTTCATTTTTGGGGGAAGCACAATTGCACTTATCGACCCTATATATGTTTTTTTTTAAATATAGCAGACACAACATCCATCCTTGCTCCCGGGATGTAGTGCGCATGTATGGATCCAGGGGGAGGAATTCGAAAGCAGAATATTGCGAGATCCTCCCTCCTGGAATGCTGTAAGGTATAGAAAGGGCCTCTAATGTCAGTGGTCTAGCCAGAAAATCGGAAAATTACTTATTGCACAATCCTATGTATATTTAGACAGAAAAGAAGTCCTACTACTCCCAGCATCCCCCCGGCCAGCCATGCTGGTTGGGGTATGCTGGGAGATGTAGGATTTTTTTTCCCTGTCTAAACATGCATAGGAATGCATCCGTAGCCGTTGGACCACTTTCTTAATGACTGTAAACTTACATCTCAGTAGCCCACAGTGACTGGAATCAGACAGCCTGTTCTAAAAAAAAAGTATGTGATTTTGGTTGCATTTTTAGGACAACGAAGTAAGTTAAGGTGAGCCTAGCCTATTCCGGTTGCACAGCAGTGTGCCAACTGACCAGATGCTTTAGGAGGCACTGTTGAGCTACACCAGTAAATAGCCATTTCTCACATTCCCTAACATAGTTCTAAACAGATATAGAAAGTGTTACACTTTATGCCCTATTCTGTCCATATGCTTACTGTCGACTTCAATATTTTTGAGACAGAAAGATGGTTGTTGTGGTTGTTGTTTATACAGCCCTTAATATTTTTTAGTTTAAATACTAGCAGTTAAATGTTTAATGCATTGTAAACGTGCCAAGCTTACATTTCCTGCTGCATCTAAATGAAAGACCAAATTCAACTGCATCTGTCATACATTTCAAGCATTGTTAGTTTTGCCTAACACTGCATTTCCACTCATTTTTCTCTAGACTACATACCTCACTGCTCAGCTATTGATTTTCATTTTTACTACACAACTTAAATCTTTGACATAAAGAGAAAATTTGGCATAATGCTTTAAACAATTGCTTACCAACCATTTATTGACATTCCTTCCTTTTCGATCATTAGGCTGCAATTGGAACAAAATAAAGTACCAAGAAATGTAATCAACAGGAAGATTAATACCGTATTTCTTCGATTGTAAGACGTACACTAATTTCAGTACCACCAACAGAAAAAAAAAACCTAAGACACACCCGTGATTCTAAGACGCACCCCATTTTTAGAGATGTTTATATGGGGGGAAAAGTGCGTTTTAGAATCGAAGAAATAGGGTACCTCTCTATTCACCCAATCTGCACTAGTTGTTATATGGTTTTAAACAGACGTGAACCCCGTCATAAATGATAGGAATGCAAGCACTTCTCAAAGAGTGATGAAAGAGTGGAAAATGCTACCATGCATTATATGGTTCTAGATAATTGAACCCTTTCAATTGTCTATATCGCCCCATATTTCTGTAATTTTAATATACGTAAAACAACAACATTTCCTACATTCTCAAAAAATATGTGCTTAAAAGATATTACACAAATCCAAGAGATTTCCCCACCCCAGTATGCTTATTTTGCAGTAATATGGTTAATCTGTAAGGTATTTTTCAAATATCATTATTACATTCTACAATATTTGCTTTTTTTGTCAAAAAGCAATGGCGATGAAGAGGGGAAAGGGGCCACAAGATAAGGTTAATAGAACATGATAGGAAGTCATCAAGGGGGAAGGTAATTGCTATACAAGGCAGATAAACATATTTTAAAATACATTTTAATCAACTTCATGTTTTTTAATCTGCCTTCATAAATATATGTACTAGAAAGTTGCTTTTTCTATCCATACATGTATAAAAGAGCCATGAGTATTAATGCCAAATCCTGTAGAGCTCCATTCCACTTTTGTAGCACTTAAAATCAAGTGCTACATATTGGTTAATTAGGCAATAGCCCCTGTTGCGAGCGGAGAATGAAACCATGAAATAAGACAGGGACACCAGAGCTTGGGATAAATTAGGGCCTCTTTATGTAATAAGGAAAATTCACCCCTCCCTAGATCTGAGCGTGAAAGTGAGGGAATCTTAACCGCTCTTACTCCAGGCCACTAGCCTGCCAATATAGGGCGAGCCACTCAGTTGAACACAGTGGTTGGGTAAACCCGTCCACTTTTTCAAGCTACGCTTCAGTATATGGAGGGACTATCCTGTGTCATCCCCACCCGGAGCTGCACAGCTCCAGGTAGATGAGACAGGAAGGTCCCCAAAGGCAAACCATATCCTGACATGGAGCTGCACAGTCCCCGAGGAGCAGGACCTCTGGAATGCCAATCACCATAAGGTGATCACCATAAGGTGATCATGCAATTCCTGCACAACCCTAACACCCACACATTACTTATTTATCCTCCAATACTAATAATTAAGGCCAGTATGGAGTAGGCGAAAACCTGTGCACCACATGCCAGGGAAAATTCCTACTCAGCCCCCCTTGCAAAAGAAGCAACTGGCTGTTAGGGAGGGAGTGTGGGGCCAGAAATCCAAAGAGGCCAAGAATCACATGGGGCTAGACTTTATAGGATTGGCCCTGCCCAGGCTTAATGCTGAACGCATGCGTCTATTTGGCTCCTTCCCACCTGCAAAATCGACCCCTGTCCAAGCTGTGCTGGCTGGGCAGGAATTTGACACGGTGAACTAGTGGATTACTCAATATCATTACCTAATACAACAGGTGTTCCCCCATTTTTTTGTACTCATCATGATCAGTTCAGGGATGTAGAAAAATGAGATCCAGGAATTATTTCTTCTATACTATAAATAATCTCTCTTTTAGGTTGTACATAATACAAAGTTATTGCCAATCTATACTAGGCTAGCTGGATACATGGTGGCAAGTGCATTGTCTTCCTTGAAATAAGTTTTTAAATGTCCTTACCAAAGCAATTAATGAAATGTAACTTAATTTCTAACAAAGGTAAACCCACAAGCACCAAGAGCTTAAACAGTCAATGAACACTGTTGTGAATCCCAGGTAATTAATGAAATAGCAATTAACATTTCACTGTGTCTCAAAGTCTACTAAGCAGTAATCACTAGCCAATACTATCTCTTCCCTTAAGCAAAGCCTAGTCAACACTTCAGTTGATCACCTTTTAGCTTATTTTCCTGTACTTCAACATTTAAAAGCAATTAAAACAGGGAGGATGTTTTTAAGTAATAAAGAGATGATATCAGTACAGGTCAAAACAAAATAAAAACATGGTAAGAGGACTTTTGGGAACAGTAAGTCCAACTACTACATAACTAATCAATCATAGGTCAGTTACCAATTCAGCGCTAAATTACTTTGGGCTAGCATAAATAACCTCTAGTGAAATGCCAATAGCATTTGCTGTTGTGATGGCTTCTCTAGGAAATGTGGCCTTTTCACCATCTCCCTGTTCAAATAGCCATTTCCATTTTCCATATAGTGTCCTCCCTTTGGTTCAGTTCTGTCTCAATTTGATAATAACTTCTCTTTACACAAGTTGTGTAATATTACCTCCAAGGCAAACTTATATTGATTATATTTTAACACTGCTGAACCTGAAGAGTTAACCATGCCCTGATCATTTATTTGATGTTGCATATAACCTATAGCAGATTGTCATAAGTACAGCTGGCTGTGATTCAGCAAACAAATTGTTACCAATGTGCAGGACAGAATTTTTTTCAGAGTTCCATCTGTGCTGAGGACCAAGTTCAACCCAACACTCCATAGTTTCATCACACTGGAAAATGATAATGTGAGCAGAGTGTGATGTTGTTGACACTTTCAGCATGTGTATATATATATTCCTTTCTACACTTCCAGGTTGAAGTCAGTATGCTTTGAATCCCAAGGCTGAAATCCTATGCTGAGTTAGCATGCCTAAACCCATTGGCTTCAATGGATTTAGACATGCTTAGTTCTGCATAGGGAATGTTCTAAATGTTTATATTATGTAAACAGTCATGGGCACTATTTCACCCATAAGGTAATTGTACAAGGATGGTTCCTACGGACCTGGAGATGATGTCTGTACAATTAGCACTCATTAAAAAAAAAACCCATAATGAACTTCTTTGTGCATATTACCACATTTTAAAAGATCATGGAACTATTGTATGGCATATGGAAGGGAAAGTTCTTACATTTTCCAGCACTGTACTTGGAAAGAATGTGTACATATGATGTGCACATGGAAGTATGAAGGTCTCTTTTACCATGGTCACAGATTGGTAGGCTGATAAGGGTCCCCAGTTTGTCACTGGTGAAGGTAAGCAAGATGAGCACAGCACAGAATCCAAACTTGATCTGAATGGATCTAGTCTAAGTATGACTAAAAGTGGATCTAACCAAAATTCAAAATAATGATACTTACCTAAAATAATGATATTGAGTTAGAAACCATATACTCTGAAAGCATAGTCAATGTCAGATTCTTTTAGAGAGCAATCCTAGGGTCCCTGGGAGAGTGTTGCACCCTTGTGGAGACAACCGTGCTGGCCTCTCCGAGATTCCGATGGGCGGGGAGGAGAGCAGAGCAGAGAGACCAGGATACAATTTATCCTGAGCCTCTGCCAGCCTCCTTTCCTCCCCCTTCTGAATCACCCTTGCTAGATGGGCTGAAAAGTGTGACTAGCAAAAATCACAAACCTTGTAGGACAGGGAGGTGCAGATTGTCTCTGCTGCTGTTCCCGTCCTGCCGGCTTCAGCCTGGCAGGGTACAAGAATCGCAGAAGCCTCCAAGTTTGGAGGCTTCCAAGCAGTGAGGGCGCAATTGATAGGATTATGCCCTTAGTTGCTTTTTGGTGTTTTCAACTTGTAGCTCAATGCTAGAGCACATAGTTTAAATGCAAAAACGTAAACTGCAAGCAAAATGGGGCTGAAGGTGGTGTAGTTGTACAGCTCAGTGCTGATTTGCTCTTGCAAATTGCTGTGTGGGGTTTGAATTCTGATCTGCGTTCTCATAATTTGCACAAGAATACCACAATTTCCTGTCAGTGGCATCTCAGCTAAATATGTCCCAGAAGACGTTACTGAGAGCAGTAAGGTGTTGCCTTAACTTGAAGTTATCTGATTGAGATTTTTCTTCACCCTTTGCTCTGCTTGTTGGAATTTAGTTAAAATGCTAAGGTTTGGAGGGCTAGGGATAAAATGAATATATCTACCATCTTGGTTTAAAAGTGTAAAGTGTTTCCCCCCGATACATGGCTCAGAATGTACCACTGCATTTGGTTCAGGAAATGCTTTAATTTACTAAGTCTGAAACTGTGAAGCGACTTCTAACACGTTGACTGTAAAATGTTTCTGTGGTGAAGATGGCTCATAACAGAACCAAGTCCTTTGCTATAGAATATCAAGGCCTGCTGCAAAGTGAGCCCTGCCACAGTAGATTAGATGGTGCTCCTTCAGGCTGCATGTGGGAATCACATTTCAATGCCCCACTAGCATAAAATAAGAGTGCTAACACAGCAGCACTAGGGCCAGCCCTACCATTAGGCAAAGTGAGGCAGCCACCGCATACAGCAGATTTTCGATGTCATGAAAGGGCAGTAAATTATTAGTTTTTTACTTTGTTATTGTTGTATTTTTACTTCCAGGGATGCCTTCCAGATGCTATGGACTACAACTCCCATAACCCCTTACCAATACTCTTGCTGACTGGGGCTGCTGGGAGTTGTAGATCAAAATATCAGGTGGGAACTATGTTGCATACACAGGTGATAGGGTTTTGTTTTGTTTTGTTTACCTGCAGGGAGCTATTTACACATGGGAGCATTAAAAAGTGACACCATCTTGTGCTGCTTAAGGTATACAGTCCGCTCTACCACCTCAGGATTTTACCATTCCATTCTGCTGCATGCATAGACCAGGCATCAGTGTTCCTTAAGAGCTGAAACTGAAGACACATGTTTTCAAAGTGGTGAGAAGAATGATTTATGCCTCCTAATGAGATCTTCATACTCTGCTTGAGTGCAGGCCTCTCCTAACCTTGGTCATAAAACAGGTCATTTGGTATGAAGAATATTATTTGTACCTTTTGCTTAATGGTAATGGTTTCCTGACTTGGTAACAGGAAATGGGGTGGAGGGGGAAAGCAAGCAGACCCACCGTCTGACCTGTTCAGATAACACAGTTCTCTAAGCATTGAATTGCGGTGCTCTTCGGGGGAGACACTATCAATACAAACCCATTTAGAGGCGGATCTCTCAGCCGTCGCAGTTCGATTTCATAAATGCACTTAGATTACAACTATATTTCAAAAACAAAAGCATGAGCAACAACCCCACAAAATGGTTTTTTTCTGTTTGAAGAAAGTGGTGAAAAAATGGGGTTGCTGTGCTGCTGTTTCATCGGCAACACAGAAAATGAGCCAAACAAGGGTGAGACGAGGAGGCTGTTTTTACTGGCTGTTATAGCAACACAAAGCCCTAACAGTTTCCCCAGCACTCTTAAACTTTGAATGTCTGCACACTTTGTAAATTGCAGCTCTTTCTTTGATAGAGAGCTGAAAATCAACTGCTATGGTTGCTTCTATCTCCTGATGTTTATAATTTTTCACTGGCAGTTTTCACCCATCCCAGCAGTACTCATTTTGAACCAAATCTGGTTCAGTACTTGCTTTCTGTGTTAAAAAAACAAAACACCTGGTTTTATCTGTGGGAATGATTGCTTGGGGGAAGGAAACCAAATGCCCAAATCTGCTGTCTCAAGAGCTATCAGAGGGCATTTCTCTACTTGAAGGCATCCTCTGAGGGGCTCCCTGGTCCAAGTCCAGCTTTAAAATAAAGAACTATAGGAAGGGAATGAAGGGAAGGGCGTTGAAATAGTCATCAATACTTTGCACATAATGGACAACAGACTGGGCAGCACATGAGTCACCTGGTCACAGTCTTTCTCACTATGGGGAGCTGTACTGTATTTCTATTTAAATTAAACTGATTAAATCTAAATTTGCATCTATACATAGACATTACAAAGTTTAGACAAATCTGTGCCCTTTTTGATGATGATGATGATGATGATGATGATACAGTTACTTTTTTTGGTGGGAGGAGGGTGATGTGTAAGTGGCCACCCTAAGCAGGAATTGTAATGCAACGGTGAAGCAAATTTGGCCATAGAGCTTTGTGATCACAGAGTGGACCATTTTGTAATGGCTGCATGGAAAATAAGACCTGAGTTTGAAACTTTTAATGTTATAGGATTAGACTGAGACCCCCTTCCATGAATGGGAGTTCTACAGGTTTTTTATTATTATTATTTGTGCTGTAATCCTCACATATGGCAATAGATCCATGTTGGAAATTGCGATGAAATTCAGTCAGACCAGGATTGCAATGAATATTTTTCTTCAAAGATATTAGCTTGTATCGCCCATCGTTTTGTATGTAGTGCACTGTAGAGACCCCTTGTAGTTTTTGTGAGGAATTAACACACACTGTAATCTCGTAGCAAATGGCTTCCTAATTGGAACTAATTACAGTGATGCAAAGGGAAGGTCTTTGGTCAGAAAGTTGGAAATGCATCTGTGATCAAGAGAGTAAGAAAATGAACTGTACTTTAGAAGTAACTTTCTTAACTGGGTTGATATTCCAAGAAGAGCGTTTTCATAGTTGGCTTTTAGAGTTACTGGAGTTGTATGAGCAAAGGACAAGTTGCACAATAGGCCTTTCCTACCCTTTCTTTCCAGTTTAGCCTCTTGCATGAGGCCCAATTGCCCCTGAGAGTCAGGGGACCCTCTGGTGCAATGGGGGAGCTTGGGAAGCAACAGCAGGAGGGGAAATTGGCAGAAATTGTGTGGTGGCACTTTGCACAAGGGATGGAGAGGCAGAAAAGCCTAGTTGCACATGTGCAACATCTGCTTGCATTACTCTTGATCCAACCCACTCTTGCTATTCAAATTTATGGTCTGCTCCTATCATCTATTGTGTCATACTGACACACAGCGCATAGTTAAGTTATGGAACTCACTACCACAAGATGTAGTGATGGCCACCAATTTGGATGGCTAAAGGGGGTTGGATAAATTCCTGGAAGCAAAGGGTATCAATGGCTATTAGCCCTGATGGTTATGTGCTATCTCCAGTATTCAAGGCAGTAAGCCTGTGTGCACCAGTTCCTGGAGAGGGTGCTATTGCACCATGTCCTGCTTTGTTGGTCCCTGGCCGATGGCTGATTGGCCACTTTGTGAACAGAGTGCTGGACTAGATGGACCCTTGGTCTGATCCAGCATGGTGCTTCTTATGTTCTTATGTTCTAAGTATTTTTCTGTGCGCATGAGACTTTCTACTGATTGCACACATAAGAGTGTGGTAATTATGGTATGGATGAGCTTTCACATCCATCCATCAAGATTATATAATTTCAGCAACCTTTTGGAAGTTATACTGTGGGCAGCAGACCCCTGTCTTTAAACATGGATTTTCCCCAATTGCATGTAAAGGGTGCAATTTAAAGTTCAAAAGTGGTGCAAAGGTCCGGGGGCATGTTGGCCATCTCTCCACCAGCTGCTGTTTCTGCTCTGTCGTCCGTCAGTAATCAGAGTAATTTGAGAGTACTGTTAATTCAGGATAGAATGTAGAAAAGAGCTATCTTTACATAATAACTGGTGCCACTTTTATGGTCAAGTGGCATGTGTACAGGAAATGTAAAAACTGATTTAAATGCCACTTATTGAAAATAAGTTCAGACTGCCATGCTATGGGTACAATGCAATATATAGAAGTGAGAGGAAAGGTGTGTATATGCAGGGAAGATTTTATCTTCCTTTTCCAAGCAACAACCAGATTGAACTTGGAGACTGGGAAGCTGTTTGGAAAAAGTCTGTTGTGCATAGGCTAGCAAAGCTTTGCACAAGCTTTAACAGATTGCTAGATGTACTGAAGATGCAATCCAGCCTCCACCTTTTACAGATATGGAGCAATTATATTTTGCTTAAAAGTGGGGGAAATCCCATTGTATCTTGTTATGCCTTTTCAAGAACTGAATTAGAGACACAGCCTCAGTTCACTCAATTACTGCAGTCCAGTTTGGCTTATTAAGCCATGGGGTGTTGTGGCACATGCCGGTGAGCTGCAACTGCAGCTTATGTTGTCTGAACCTGGTGACATGGTAACAAAACAACCCAGAACTCATGGCCTGTTTTTACCGTTCTGGGTGGTTTGTTAACCACGCCAACAAGCCACCTGCGCTGGGTTCAGACAACACAACAAGCTGCAGTTGCAGATTGAATATTTAAAAGGCCCAGGGAGAAGAGATCTGGCAGCAGCTCTCCAAGTTTTTTAGATAAGAACATAAGAAGGGCAATGCTGGATCAGACCGAGGGTCCATCTAGTCCAGCACTCTGTTCACACAGTGGCTGACCAGCCATCGGCCAGGGATGAACAAGGCAGGACATGGTGCAACAGCACCCTCCCCAGCAACTGGTGCACACAGGCTTACTGCCTTGGATACTGATGGTAGCACATAACCATCAGGGCTAGTAGCCATTGACAGCCTTTCTCCCAGACCTACCTAGAGATGCCAGTGATTGAATCTACTGTATTGTATGTGCTTTACCATTGAGGTAGGTCCCTTTGACAACTGAATAAAAGCTGTACATAATACCTTGAACTATCAGGCCCCTTCCCCATCAGCAAATCAGCCCCCATTTAAACATGTGCTTCTACATGCTCCCCAACTAGTGGAGTCTGGTGCCTCCAATGTTGGTGGGGCTGAGAATCCGCTTGGGGTTTCAGTCAGAACTCTGAAGGAGCTATCCAAGGTGCTTGGCCAGTTCTGACTGAAACCCAGAGTGGATTCACCACCCCAGACATGAGAGCCACCAGCCTCTACTAGTTGGTGACAATCCACTATAAAACAATCTAAAAGTAAGATAATGTTTAATAGCCTCCTATCACATGCGCTTGATGTGGCTTTTTTGTGAACCGCCCAGAGAGCTTCAGCTATTGGGTGGTATAAAAATGTAATAAATAAAATAAATAAATAAATAAATTAAGCCGTAGACCTGGCAAATAGTTATCCAGAAGGAATTGAAACTGAATCTGGGTTATCTGCCATGCTGCAGGGAAAAACTGCAATAGGATGGAACCAGTGAGAGCAGCAACTGTGTATAATAAGCAAGTGTTAAACAAAAGAAGATGGTCTTGGTAAGAAAGACCTACTATTACAGATCTACTATACTGAACAACAGATGTAAGAAAACGGTTTCTCAGAAGGGTGGAGATAATAAGGGACACTTGCAGACTGGGGGGCTCCTCTAGATAGAAATCTGTGCTCTCATGCATTTAAGCTTGGTAATGAATCTGGCCCTGATCCAGAGCAACCATTCTCACTCACTTAGTAATTAAATATTTTCCCCTTTCAAGTGATTTTGTTTAAAATTATTCAACAAAACCTTTAGTGTGTGTGTGTGCGAGAGAGAGAGAGAGAGAGAGAGAGAGAGAGAGAGAGAGAGAGAGAGAGAGATTTTCCTTATGTAAGCAAACTTCATATTGTAATGATTGTTGGTGCAAATGGGAGTACAGAATATTGCAAGATGCTTAATGTAATCCTGCAAACAAAATGTAAAAAACAGACAAAAAAGAGTGAAGGGTTTTAAAAAATTTTAAGGGCTGAAATAGGGCAGTGTCCAGTAATGCTGCTCCGCTTACATCATTGTAGTTGCACTAGTGTAACTGACCTCTCGCACAACACCAATAGCATATACTGGTGCAAAGGGTTTCCTTGGAAAAACTGTTGAGCTAGCATCTGCTATTGGCATTGGGCTAGATGTTGCTTATGCTAGCAGAATGTTAATGGTGTAAACAGAGTGGCAGTATTGAATACTGCATAGTTGTGTGTATGACTTCTTTTCTTTCTCTTGCACTGTTGCTGTCCAAATGTTTCTAGTATAGACAAATGATGTACTATTGTTACACCCAAATGGTGGAAGTGAATTAGCCCACCTGCACCTTTGGTGTCAATTTCCATCATTTCCTGTCCTTCACGTTTTCACAACATCAGCTGTCTCACCTTAGGCAGCTTTTCCAGCAAGATTTATTTTTTTAAATCACCCCACCCACCCCAACCTGGGATATTTGATGTGCACACCTATGCACAATGGTGCATACTGGCTTTTTGTTTCCTTTTTTCTGAGCTGAGTAGCTGTGCACAAATGCACAGAGAAACTCTTCTCAAATTATATCTTTTATTGTAAATGTCTGGTGAAAATAGCCATGCAGGTGCTGGCACAGGATGATGTGCTAATGACATAAACCCCTTTTCCCCCTTCAAATAGAAATTTTCCAAGCTGAACTGGTGGCCATTCGCTTGGGCACACAATTCTGACTTCACAAAGACTAACAGCTGAAAACCTTCAGGAAAAGCAAAACAAAGCAGTGGGTTTGTCAGCTCAAAACTACAGTATACGTTGCCACTGACACTGCCCACAACCATGAAAGTCAGTATATCAATATTAATTAATTAAATCAAATATTCTCTAGCTGCCTGTGTGATAAATACCAGTATTGGGGTTATTCAGGGGTTGGGGCTGGAGGGAACCTTGGAATAATTCTGCTGTTTTTCTGAAAGACTAGTGTGGGTCTCTCGTAGGATAGCCATATGTGCTCATCCCATGTTACAAATATAGGAGCAACCATCTCCAGTTGCATTACAACTTCACTCTCACCCCTTTGGTGTACCATACTACGGATGAGGAGCTATGAAACGCTACTTAGCTTAGCCAATGGAGATTCCGCACCTCTTGAGATCTCTGCCACCTCTTCCTACCAGGAAAGATTCACTATAATTAGAAAGCTGTTTACTCTCTTGCGGCCCTACTTAAGTTTCTTGGGCATTACTTTTTTACTGGAAGCCATGTGAAGCAACATTGCCCCATGCTGAGCACATGTTGCGGAACGTGCTGTGTGTGACAACAACCATTAGCAGGGTGCAACATGAACTCCTCTTCTTGAAAAAAAGAGAAGGCGGTCAAGGACAGAGCCGCCCAGCCCCGCGCCTTCCTTTCGTGTCACTAGCTGATCCTTCTTGGGATGCTCATAAAATGAGCCTCCTTCACTCCTGCTCTCAGGGCAGGCTGCAGAAAGGAGTTTTAACTTGGCCTTACATGTGCTTCTTCTGCCTGAAAACTTTGTGAAAACTCATCCAGACAATTTTAAAACCTTGAATATTTATTTTATGGTACTGCTATACTTGTGCTACCCCTTATCCAGCAGCAGTTGCCCATATAGAATGTACAAATAGACTATTAAGGGGGAGGCACAGCTCTCAAAGAACATTTTAAAAATATAAATTATTTATTTATTTATTTATTATATTTTTATACTGCCCAATAGCCGAGGCCCTATTTTATTTCTTAAATAAAAGTTCCACAAAATGATAGGGCAATGTTGGGAGGGAGGGATTAATACAGAGGAGCCAGAAGTGTCTTTCCATGCCGCCTTTTGCGATGGTCCCTTTAGCCACTATTTTTGAAGCCCAGAGGGGGGCATAATTTGGCTAAGACTGAGCGGGGGCCTCTGGATTTCAGTAAAGCCCTCTACCTTTTCCTCCATAATTCAAATAGTCGTGTTTGCTCCCTTCTTTTTTTATGGTCTCCAAGTATTAGCAGCAGGGCATGGTTGGGCTCCTGCTAAGTGCCCACAGCCCAGCAAGGCTCACTAACAAGAGCCCCCTGGACTTGCTTCTCCTCTTCACCATTGCAACCTGTATGTTTCCCTGCCTCTCTCTTTGGCCCAGATAATGAGTTCCATCAGACGAGTGTTTTATCGCACTCTTCTTACTGGGCACTCACGGATTTTTGCGGGTCCCTCTCATGATGTTGTCTGCCTCCCGAGCACCTCCTGCCCCTTCTAGCCTTCTTTGTGCAACAAAAGAATACCCCATCAAGTCCGACTTAGTGTTTAAAATGGAAGTTGCCGCTATCTCCTGCTGTGTACAGGAGAAGTGGCGCGATAAGGGCAACCCCTGAATGTGCCACGTGCACGTTGTTTACTTCCTCTTTCAAAAGAGGAAGTAATGAGGGACAAATGCATGGGTGGAGAAGCAACAGTAAGCAAACACATTTTTCCTCCATGTGATGATGCTCAATGGCAGTGGTGAGAAGGAAGATCAGTGGATGTAGCTGTGTACTTGTTCTCTGCCTGTCAAGCTAGCAAGTGGTAGCAATGATGACGAGGAGGAACAAGAGCAGCTGATGACAATTGGGGTCCATTAAAGGGGGGGTCTTGCCCCAAGGCCTTTACATTCCACATGGCAAGTGCCAGCACAATGGATGTGCTCACTGGATGAAGAATCTTAATTTAAGATCCTAAGTGCCCTTCTAGGTCGGACCACAGACCCACCTACTCCTTTTTCCCTGTAATGGCCAACTGGATGCTTAGCACACAAGCAAAGCATAAATTATTATCTCTCTTTTCTCACTCATGGTGGTTTTTCCAGATGGACATGACAGGCTTTGCCAAGTCATGCTTTCTGGATGTTGGTGTGGATGTATTTTGGTAGGCCCAGTTTCTGAAGGTTTTCTGAAAAAAAAAATAGGGGGGAGGAAAGTGATGTGATGCCAGTGACTGATGTGACTAATGGAATAATTGTAACTTTTTTCCTGTTGCCATAGTTCCTTAACTTCCATAGCCAGTGGTGTATATTTTTCTCTCTTTTCTTCTTCCTTTTCTGTAACATTTTTGTTATTAGGTATTGCTATGTCAATGAAGTAAGTGTGTTTTTCTTTTTTGTCTATAACTGTTATGTTTGGTCGATTCCAAGATTGTTATCATCATCATCATCATCATCATCATGTCTATTATTATCATTATTATTTCTATATTGCCCCATAGCTGAAGCTCTCTAGGTGGCTTACAAAAGATTAAATGATTAAAAACAATATACAAAATTTAAAAGCGTAAAACCATACAACAGTATGAACAAAGACAACATATATCTAAATGTAAGAACCCTCCTCTTCTGTTGTCCTCTAAAGCAACCTTTATTCAGATAAATGTGGTCTTTGAACATGGAGGTTCCACATATTCATCTTTATTAATACCCATTGATAGAATTCATCTCCATTAATGTTTTTATAGCTATCTAAGTGAGTGGCCAACACCCCTACCTGAGTCTCTGAATTCAATGTTATTTATGCATTGTGTGAAGAAGTAGTTTCTTTCATCTGCCCTGAATGTATTGCCAATCAATCTCACTGGATAGTTGCGGAGTTCTAGGACCATATATTATGAAACCATGTGTTGGGAAAATATGATAGTACCAAGAAAGGCATAGATCTCTGTCTCCTTTGCAACGAATGAGTAATAACTATACATTTATTTTGATATAAAATGATGATTCAAGAAGACTCAGAATGCAAATAGTTTATATCTTATAGATTGTATGGGCCTCTTTACTTCTGTTCCCTCCCCTCAGGACCAAACAATGGAAACAATACTTGAATATGGCTTCACTTAATTCACAGAAGGTTTCAGTTAGTCTTCCTTGGGTAGGGGGTTCTACTTTTGCCTAAGGCTTATGCATGAGCGTATCTGGAGCAGACAGACACAGAAACACACACAGACACTTAAGGTAATTTAAATTCACAAGGCACGATTGAACCCCACTTTATTTCTAGATGCTGAATTTCAAATGTCTTAGAAAAACTGCAAGTCTGTCTTGTAATGGCTTGTATGCAAAACTCTCACTGGCTGCCAAATGCCAAACACAGCCTTTGTTTTCAGTAGTAAATGTCACACAGAGAATAGCACGCTGTGGGTGTAAAGGCTCAAGTGCAACCACAATGGATTATATGCCAACTGAAACTACGCAGCTCAAAATTTGTTTTGTAGAAGCCACTGGGTGAACAGGACAAATTGCTCAGAAGTGATTTTCACTCATCTCGGAACTATTTTTTCCCAGTGGATTTCGGTAGCTCATAGGCTAGCCTCACAGACCTTGGGCCAAGAGATTTTCACATCATTTCCTGCAGGACATGCAGGGGTTGATAATGGTGGGGGCCAGGATGCATTTAAAGGCACAAAACTAACAGTTATTTTTACACCCTGGTGTTTTAAGAGTTTGGATTATAACTTCACACTAGGGCTAATCTACACCTGCAGCCCTTTCGGAATGGAAGAGGCATGCCCCTGTAGGTTCCTGGCTTCTGCAATCGCCCCTCCTGGGGCACACATGACTGATTTGTATCACAGTTAGAGGAGTGCCATTGCAGGAGCACGTGTGCCCCATTACTGCAGTTCTGCGTGTGTATCAGTAGAAGTGGGCAGGGCTAGGCAAATGAATACAGGGCACAGGGTTTTTTTCTTTTAATGACTCATGAGGGATGTGCACCAGTGCAGATACACAGCAACATACGGGGTATAGGAACTGTGTCAAATATGCACTCCTGCGCAGAGATATGTTTGTATTTTTAAAAAAATAGTGGTAAAATACCCATAATACCCATGCCCCTCACAGCTGATTGGCTGTTCACTGAGCTTGGAACTCATGGTGAACAGGAATGACCTCTCAAAGTGGAGGGGGGCACACACCACAAATGTTCTTTGCAATGGACACAAGAGAGCTGGAAAAACAGTGACAAAAGCAGTCAGGGATATTGTGGGAAAACTGAGAGGTGGAGCCAAGATCCCCACAGGAGCAAGTGAATGCCATATGGCCCATTAGTGACAAATCCTGCAATAAATGGCTGGTGTACATTCCCCCTAATCTGGGGAAAGAGGGCTGAAAATGACTGGATGAGAATGATAATTGGTGGAAGCATCATGAACAAAATGCAGAATAGATGGTGCAAAGATTTCTCTGTTTTTTCATATTTTGCTTATGGATTAAATTGTTTACAGAGCCAGAGTTTTTCACTGTCTAGCCCATTTTTGTTGCCGGATGCATCTACTACTTATTTCATTACATTGTGAATCTCATTCTTCCTCTTCATTGATTATATTCTTATACCACCCACTTGCCAAAGCACTCTGGGCTGTTCATAAAAATGAAAACAATAAAATATGGCATGATAAAATATAATATAACCCCCTGAACATATAAAAATTTAAAGCAGTTTGAAGCAGCTAATAACATTTGTTCAATCCCTAGCATCTTCCATTATTAAAAACACACAAGTAAAAGGAATGGGGAAAGACCTGGGACCCTGGAGATTGCAACAAGTGAGCTAAAACAGCCACAACGCTATTGTGGGAGTGAGGAGATGTGCTCAGTCAACTAGCCAGGTGGCTGTTTTCTTCCTAGGCTGTCAAAGAGAAGGAACCTAGTGAACGATCCTACCATCTTAAAATATTCCCAAGTTGAACTATGCCTGCCAATCATTCATACCTTAAATTTCCTGCTGACCATTAGAATTAGTATGAATAATAATAATAATAATAATAATAATAATAATAATAATAGTAGTAGTAGTAGTAATTTATTACTTACCCACATCTCCACTTGGATCGAGGCGGGGAACAACAATGAATATAAAACACATTAAAAACTGATTAAAAACATAGCATATATGATTAAAACATCCTAAAAACATTCTAAAATTTCACTGGGTATGCCTGCTGGAATAGATCAGTCTTTATTGCTTTTTTAAATTCTAAAAGACTGTCAAGTTGCCGAATCTCCTCCGACATTGAGACAATGTCTCAAATCCAAATAGAGTTTTTTTTCTATTAAGTCATAAAAATGAAAAACAAATATAAGTAGATATTTTGGGACCATTAGGTAACCTTTGAAACTGAAAACAGCTCCACCCAGTTGTTCCATAAGAACAACGCCCTGCTTACTTCCAGCTATTCCTGCAGCAGAGGTGCCTGTGCGATGAATTAACAGGGGTAGGTAACCTGTTGCCCTCCACATGTTTTGAACTACAACTCCCATCAGCTCCAGCCAGCATGCATTCTGAAACATCTGGAGAGTACCAGGTTGCCTTCAGCTGAATTACACCAAACCTGTGCAGTTCCTATGTTCAAGGATAAATGAAGTGAGAAAAATGACTACTTCCTTTGTGGGTCTCCTTTTGTAGGTTTTCCAAACCTAAGAGATGGTGACTCTTTAGTTTGTAATAATAATATAGATAGATAGATAGATAGACAGACAGACAGACAGACAGACAGACAGACAGACAGACAGACAGATAGATTTGCTTTGTTAGATGTTTGGTTCATAGAGACTTTCCACAGTTGAGTTGTAAATATCCGGAAATGGGTTTATAATGCATTCAGTGCCAGTCAGATCCTGGTGTGCAGTAATGAAAGTAGGTGCTATGGCAATAATAATGCCCAAAAGGAAACCTCCAGCATATTTCACAGCTGCTTTCTATTGTTCCTTTTTTCACAACCTGCAATTAATTGTACGGAAAGAAGGGGATCAGGCATATTATATGTATGAAAGGGGGAAAGAGCAGGGGCCAATGAGGGGAATTGGACCGTTGAATCAGAGTCCTTTTGCTTTAATCATTGTTTCTTGTTTCTGAGAAGCACGTGCTGTAGCCTATGATGAGACTCAGCTGTTGTGCTTTCAGTAGATCTCTCTCTCTCTCTCTCTCTCTCTCTCTCTCTCTCTCTCTGTTTATTGTGACCAAAGTATTTTTAAAGTGTGAAATCCAGTAGGAAAATTGCAAAGCACTGAGAAATCAAGAAGCATTTTTGAAAGAAAGAGACAGCTGAGTTTTCAACAAGCCACAGTGAAAAATGCTGCACGCCAGTTGTTAAAACAGCTTTTTGATTCCCACTGCATGTATTGTGCTTAAACATACAAATGTTTGCTGTAGATCAATTTGTGGTTTCAATCTGCAAAAACTGTAGCAACACTGGGAAGATCAAAATAAGCTACAGATGTATTGTTCTGAGCCACTTTTGGGGTTAGAAATCTATAGGTGAAGCAGTGTCGTGGAGGTATAGTGCTATTTCTGGATCTTTATAAACCCCAGTGGGTGGCCAGGGAAACATGAAGACTAGGCTACTTGTGTCTTTGTTTCTCTGCTTTAATGGTGGTGTGAACCAGCATTACCGGGGGGTTTTTTTTTTGGTGACACGAAGAACGCAAGAAGGTGCAGGAGGCGCTTGGGAGGCAAATGACGTCATGCGAGGGAGCCATGAAAATCCGTGAGTGCCCAGTAATGAACGTGCAATAAAACACTCATCTAATGGAGCTTTTAGTATAAAATGCTTCATTGCCTACTCCTCCAGATGTCGGAGTAGATGCTGCCCTGGAAACACTTACAAGCAAGGGCTGTATTCAATGAAGTCGTCTGTAAACAACAATATACACATATACTAGTTTCAGAAACAAACAAATAAAATGATGCTTTTACTTTACAAAAAACCATTCCTCCCTATTCAACCTTGTCTTTTTGCGCATCCTTTTGATGATGACATCCAACTCCCACATGGCTCCCGCCCCTTCTGGTCTTTTTTCCATGACATAAATTGGTAAATCCAACTTATTTTTTTAAAGTGAAACTTGATGCCATTTCCTCAATAAAAACATCCACTGAATAGGCCATGTGGTCATTGCTGCTTCCTCTTTCTTTCCCCCATATAAAGAAATCATAATCATAATATATAATAATATATTTATTCATTACCCACCTCTCCCTCTGGATCGAGGCGGGGTACAACACAAATAAAAAAACATAAAATGCATACAACTAATTTGAAGGTTTAAAACCAGTGCATCATTAAAAGCAGTACACCATTAAAAAGGCATCTTAAAATTCAACTGGGTAGGCCTGCCAGAAGAGATAAGTCTTTATGGCTTTCTTAAATTCTGGAAGACTGTTATAATCACTATTATGGGACAGCAGCAGGAGGTCATAGCGATGGAAGAGAAATGCAATCCCCACACACATCATCTGATGATACTCTGGATGTTGGTTTCTCTGCTTTGCACTTTTTGAGTTAATTCTGGAGCATTTTAGATGGGAGCACCATTCAATGAGCCTGTGGATTAGCATACTTAAAGACTATAGGTAGGGTGACCATAGGTCTGGTTTTGCCCAGACATGTCCGGAAACGGGGGGCCCAAATGGGGATTAAACTCTGCTGTACTTATAACCATGATGTGCCATCTGTCTGAAACTGACACAGGTAACACAAACACACAACTTGCATGTATACATATGTAACAACATGGGTCTACGGAGGCAGGGTGGGCATTAACCAGAGGTGTTGACACAGCAGATTTATCTACTATGCACTAGCAAATGGGGAATAGCTACTTCTCATATAGGGAAATTAGCTCAAACTCGTTAGCATCCAAAAGCATAGACTTTATGTTCTTCAGACCTTTGTCCTCAACACACACATGCATAGTCATTAAGGGGTGGGGGGGATTGCCCCTTCATATTTTTTAAAAAACAAGCTAAAATAGTCCTGTGTTAG
This sequence comes from Elgaria multicarinata webbii, assembly GCF_023053635.1. Taxonomy (NCBI): domain Eukaryota; kingdom Metazoa; phylum Chordata; class Lepidosauria; order Squamata; family Anguidae; genus Elgaria; species Elgaria multicarinata. Next base: position 88,457,290 of record NC_086174.1, read on the forward strand.
AAATGCTTGAGAACAATCTTTTAGGGCTAAAACCCATAAGATCATCATCATCATGCCCAGAGCACATCCGGAACAACAGAATGGCCTGGAACAGCTACTTCCATATGAGCAAAATCAACAAAACTCACCCGTCACATATAATTCCACGGCAGTGATCAGAGTGGATCAGAAAGACTTGATTTAATCATGTGACTCCCCCCGCCAAAGTGCACTCTTCCTCGCTATATTTTACACAACTCAGAGTTACCAAAGGCTCATTCTTGCTGGTGTAATCTTAATATTTACAACCAGATGAAGGTTTCATTTTTAGAATAGCATCTTTTCAGATTAGTTTTACAGTTATATATATAAAAAATACTGATTTGGTTATACTATTAGAAACACATAATAGATAGATAATTATGAAATTATTGCGAGGTAAACTATCTCCAGTTTAATAGGTTAATCATTTATATATGGACAACTTTTCTGCTGTACTTTATTGAAAGGAGAAAAATAATCTTACAGAAACTTCTGGAAGAGTTAATCCATTCACATTGTGAATGGATTAATGGAATACATTTACCAAAAAATTTAAACAGCCTCATGCTACATAATTAAAAACTAATCCTTATTTCATGATGAATAACCTTTGGACTATAATGTATCTTAAATAGAAAACTAACTTTAGATAGATTTTTCCTCAAAAAACATTTTATTTTTTTAAAAATCCATTTTTTATTTTTTATTTTTAAAAATCATTGATTTTTATCCACCCTGGCAGTGATGCAATAAGCCACAAAGCACCCAATGGAATCATGTTCCAATACACATTCCGGGCAATGGTCTGTATTGAAGAAAAATGGTCAGAAACAAATCAACCAAACTCCATAAGCAGCTCCCGTATTCTAAAATCAATGCATATTTATGACATTTTGTGTAGAAATTACCTCATAGCTAATCTACTGTCCCATAAACTAGGGCTCACAGTCTCAATTATCTCATTGATATTAAACATTCCTGAAAAATTGGAACATACAAAAAAGGCTTATAGATATACCTTTTGGGTTGTATATGATCAATTCTGAGTCATACCTTTGAGAAGTTAACTCCATACTCAACATTTGCTAATTAAATCAAAGTCTATACATGTTCTGGATATCAAGTTTTTTGATATTCTTACATAATATCTTTTTCTCATTAATTGATAAGCAAAAACTTTAAGTACACATTTGACCTGGAATAATATGGCCTTATACCTGCTCATTACTCAAAAAACCCTGTGGTCCTGGTGATAGAGCTTTACTTCAGCATTTTCATTTTAGATATCACCCAGGGAGTTTTGACAAAACAAAAATTAAATCTCAGTTACCCAGAATTCATGTGAACCTGCTTGTGTCTTTGTGTATCTTCCCTTTCATGCAATTACTACTTTTTACTTATTTAAAATTGTATTTCCTTAATTATTTATCATTAAATATTTGGCATTTGTATTTCATAATAAAACATCTTATATTGTTTTAAGGCTTAGCATTTTCTTGTCTTCTTAGCAAGTTCAGGAAAACAAAATTAGCCCGTTTCTAAAAATCCAGGACATAGACCCTCCCAGGAATTGCCACAAAATGACACAATAATAGAATTCACCTCTTGGCCTATATGCCCCCATTGCTCTCATGACATTCTCCAGTTTTCTACTTTAACATTTTGAAATATAAACCCATTAAGCATCTACTCTGTCAGCATAAGCATTCTCCTCAGGTTATATGTCAACATTGCATCATGAGCTGACCAGTGGGAGTTGTCATTCCTATGGTGGTACATCATGTATCCTTGTCTTCTTCCCAGAGAGGCAGAATATTTTTTTTTCTAGCAAGCAGAAACTGCAGTACCTAGAGTAGGGCTGCGGAGCCATGCACACACTTACTTGGAAGTAGGCCCCATTTAATATCATGGGATTTACGTCCACATAAGTTTGCATCAAATTGGACTGTAACTGGAGTAATTTAATAGGCCAGTGTTCTACACTGTGAGGCTGAGAACCACCGGCGGCTCCCAGTGACCTCAAGTGCAGCTCTCTGCCTTTCTCCAATTCATTCAATATTTCTCCCCCTCCCCCACCCACCCCCACTTTTGCAGTAGCTGCTCACTCTCAGCAGGAACTGCCTTGCTTTTTCTCTTTTGCTTTAGAGGTGGGCTATTTGCTGTGATCTGGGCTACCAGAGGAGGCTTCAGGGCTCATCATCTGTAAGGTGGGGGAGTGGGAGGAGCAATCAGCCAGTTAGTTGTGGGGAGAGGAACCCAAGAGGCAAAGAGTAATGTGATTAGCAAGACATAGTGATGAACTGTGCAAGTGCTGGAGGTGAAATTGAATGCATGTTCGCGAGACAGACGCAACGTGTTTCAATCACTGCTGCCAGTTTATATTTATTTCAATATATTTGTACCATGCTTTCCTCTATCAGAGATTCAAAACAGCTGTAGTGCTGTTTAGAAGCAAAGACCACCTCTCTCCTATTCTAGTGTCATTTCCTGGCACTTCAAAGGTTGTATTTTCTTATTTATTGATTGCAATTCTTTACACCTAACGATGAAACTTTATGCACCTTTAGGTGGAAGTAAGCACAACTGAACTCAATGGGACTTGTAACTGAGTATAGGATTCTGCTGCACACTATTTCACTGTGCTTTCATTGATAACTCTCTGCTGTCACTTTACCGCTAACAAAGAACAAACAGTTTTCATCTGAAGATGGTTCAATAAGCAATCCATTTAGGCCTTCTAAATGTCAAGTCAAGGGGAATTCATTTTATATTAGTTTTGACAGGACAGGGAAAGAGGAGAGGATTTCTACAGTTTATCTTTTTAAGGTAGCTATCAACATGTATGAAGGTCATCTAACACTCAGTAGTTTAGCAAGGGAAGAAAGGAAAAAGAGCAATTCCTGCCCGCATGAACATACATTTCCATGCATTGAAGTAGCAGTTAATCTTAATACGCAGAATCCATAAACCAAGGTTACTGAAAACTCAGTTTGTACAGTACATATATCATGAGTCCAACTATACTGCATTTGTTTGAAAATAAACTTGATTGAAACCAAAGTGATTTACATCCAAATAGTATGCTCAGGAGTAGAGTAGGGGAAAGATAAACTGGATCCAATTTAGCACTTTAAAAAAAAGATAACCAACTCTCCTGTGCTATTCCTACATCCATGGCCACATGACTCAGTGCCAAAAAAAAGTTTCTCACAACTACTTTTAGGATTCATCAAAATAAATATAGCAGCCATAGCAAATGAAACACAAGATAGCAACATGTCAACAAAGATGTAAGAAAACAATACAATATACTATGAGCTGTTCTAGGGGTGCGTGAGTAGCAGAACCACAGGGTGTGGTGTGGTTCTCATTTGTGTGGTGGGCCCATTTGTTGTGGTTCCGTTACTCCTTCTTTCTTTGTAGTTCCCCTACCCTCTCTCCATGTGCGTCTGAACAGGCTCCAGCTGTGCTAACAAACCATGCTTTCTTAACTATGAACAACCCATGAAGAGAACCCATGGTATGTTATTGGGTTGTGAACTGTGAGTTGTTCATGATGAACAAACCATGGTTTGTTAGTGCAGCTGTGTTTATCAGTTGCATCTGTAAAGTATAATTGTGAGAAAGCAAGCAGGAGGATGTGTAAATAAGTCAGCAGCACCTCTACCTTCCCATATGGAGTCAAACGATGAAGGTGCTCTGTTCCTCATACCACCACTGGTTCGATTCCTCAGCTGCAGGGGAAAGGGGACTGTACCTTAAACTTATGGAAGAGACTGTAGCACAGTAGTAGAATACATGCACATACTTTGTACAAAGAAGGTTCCAGGTTCAATCCCAGAATTACCAGCATTTATAAAAGGGTCGTAGGAAGTGATGGGAAAGACCTTTGTCTGAGACCCTGGAGAGTCAGACAATACTTGATTAGATGGACTAATAGTCTGACCTGGTATAAGAAAGATTCACCTGGTGCCTACATTATGGTCTTTTCAGTGTCCTGTGAAAACCTTTTTATTCTCCTAGGCATTTTAGTGCGTTTAAGTCTTTCCACTGTTTTGTTTTGCTTCTAGTTTTACTTTGGTTTCATGTGCTGAGTTGTTTTTAATCATTGCTTCTATTTCTATCGAGGTCTTTATATGCTTTTTTTAAAAAAAACATATTTTGTGTATGTGTTTAATTTACCTGCTTGTTGCCTAGGGAACTTCAATTATTGATGGTTTTAAGTACATTAAATAAAAGTGAATTAGACAAATTCATGGAGAATAAGACTATTAATGGTGACCAGTCATGATGGCTATGTATTACCTCCAATATCAGAGGCAATAGGCTCTGTATACTAGTTGCTAGGAAACCCAAATGGGAGGATGCTGCTGCTGCAATCTTGTCCTCCTTGTGGGTTTCCCACAGACTTCTGGTTGGCGACTGTGGGAACAGAATGTTGGTCTAGATAGGCCTTTGGTCTGATCCCACAGGCTCTTCTTATGTTCTTAAGAAGAGCAATTTGTACATGTTGGACACTTCCTATGCATCCAGCATGTGCAACTGAGCAATAGCCAGATTCTTTTCTCTAGGAGAGGTCTGATTACAGTCAGTTTGCTTCAATATATTAAGCTGCATTTGAAGCATGCTTTAGTAGCTATGGAAAAAGAATGACATTCCAAAGCCTGAGATGTGAGCTTTATCCCTCACTTCTCCAAAAGTGATTTTGCAATCAGAAGCCTTGTCTTCAATTTCACTTCACTCTTTTCTCCTTCATGCTGTTAACAAATGTGATATTGAAAGACAGTTTCAAGCCTCCCACAAACTGTTTTTCTAGTGAATTTTGAATTCCATCCACCTCTGCATACCTGAGATAATGTGTTTATTAGATTTTATTTTGTTTTTTGATCTGCCCTTTATCTGATGGTTCAGGAAAGATACTAACATCTGAAATCAGCATAAGTGTATCATAATGTGTGTGTTTTAAAGTCAGCCATTAAAATGTGCTTGCCCAGACAAAAAGAATGTTGCATCCAGAAGCAGCCCAAAGGTAAGTTTGCAGACTTTTGGAGATGGGATGACATTGTGTGACAGATATTTGCCTTTCCTTTAAAATAATTCTATATTCAGAATGTTTTTGTTATTTCTGCAGTATTCACTGCCAGTAATCCTTAACGTTTTTGACCTTGAGAAGAATTGTAAAGTATCTTTCTAATAAACTGTGTTTTTTTAGCTAGATTGCTTGAGCTTGAGATAAGAAATAGAAGACACTGAAGATACAGCTCTATAACTATGGCATTGCTCAGTTTTTCTGAACATATCATGGGCTAAATGTGCTTAATGTACCCTCAGTGCTTAACGTTATTTTAAAAAACAGGTGCCAAACCTTCCGTCTGGATATTTTTCTCTTCCTAATCAAGACATCATCCTAAATTTTGTGTTTGTGTCAACAGCATGAACAGTTCCCTCTCTGCTCAGTGAAATCCAGAGTGCACTAAAGCATACACAATTGTATAATTTTGCATTTCTGGGTCAGTTGCCTTCTGTTGGTTCCATTCCAGTTGAACTTGTCTAGGGATTAATATGCTTAATTTTATTTTATCTGCTTATTCTGAGTTTGCTTTAAGAAGACTTCAGCATTTATACATGAGAGTCACATTACAAATGTTGGGACCAATCCACTAAGAATACACAGTTTGGCTCTTTCACATCTCCACTTATTTTAGCAGTTTCTCCACAGAAACATTATCTGGAGATTGTGCTCATTATGTTTTACTTGGTAGACCTGCCTTTATCTGGATTCCTGATCCCTGGAGCTTAATCAATTTACAGAGTAACCCTGTTGCTCCCAGAAAGCATCTGGGGATGGTGCAAGTGCTCTATGGCTCTAAACAGAACTATGACTGCAAAGGAAGAGATCTGATTGTGGATCTTCCCCACCCTCCCAGACACTATTGAAACCTCCACAGTGGTTTCTCTTTCAGAGTTGCAACTGCGACCTTGGAAGGGATGTTAGAGAGGGAGAAAATGGGGTGGAGGGTGGGACAGTGAGCAGGATGGGAGGGAGGAGGAGAGACCTGGATCCAAGTGCTTCTCCATCATCTTCACTGTCCCACACACTCCCTGATAAGCAAGCTAGATGGGATGAGAGACCGGTCTAGCTAAAAAAGAAATGTGAATAGAAAACAGAGACTGTAAATGTATCTACCCTCCTCCTGCCCTACCTGGCTCTTGCCAGCAAGGCTTTGGATAGACAGTGGGCTCCAAGATCAGAGCCCGCTGTCTATTGAGTGGCAATCCCTTAGGATTGTGCTGTTAATAATATTAGGATGGTTGTGTTCTCATCAGTTACTCCTGTAGTGAATGGTCACTTTGCTTATCTTAAGTATTATATAGAATTGTCACAGGCTATACTTTTTACATTTCACTGTCATTTGAGCTCACTATGATATTATAGGACTTTGCTGCTCTTTTGTTTTTGCTGCTACAGATTGACACTTGGGAGGTATCTATAAGCCCTGCGGTGGCTGCACAGTAGCACTGCATCGTTTATATGATGCAGCCGTCACCTCACAGCCACTGCAGGGCTTCCCGCAAAGCTGCGCAGTTGAAAAGTTGGAGACATACCCCAACTTTTCCTGCAAGAGTGAGATTGATATGGCTTTTCCTCTGTCTGTCTTTGCTCTGGCGCCACACTAGGGGACCTCCCATTGGTTCTGTGAACCGCCCAGAGAGCTCCGGCTATTGGGCGGTATAGAAATGTAATAAATAAATAAATAAATAAATTGGTTGCTGGAAGCCAGGCAAGGAGGAGGGGGTGGGCCCAGCAAGCCAAATGGCTGCCAGAAAGCCCCCGCTGCCTCCTGCATTGGGATTACCCGACACCACCCTGCAGCAGAAAAAGTGCATTTTTTTTAAAGCGGGGCAAACCAGCACCATCAAGGCAGCCTTTTAGTGTGTCTTAGTGTTACATGAAGAAGCAGCAATCAGATGCAGAAGCAACAATCTCATGCCCCCTCTGTCCTCTCCTTCTTCAGTGTGACTGGGAGGGAACAGATCGGAAGCTTTCACTTGTAAACTAACTATAATTTTGTGTACATCCAAACTGAAGAGAATTCCGGTTAATTTAAACAAGTTTTTTTCATAAACCATCATTTGATCCTGGTTTGTCTGAACAAGCCATAGTTTAAACTAAGATAAAACATTCTTCTCAGTTCAGTCATAAGAAGGGACTCTGGTTTAAAAGTAGAAATTTCCTGAACTGTTCCTTGCGGTCATGCCAGGGAAGGAGACGGTGGCAGTTGATTTATTAAATCAATTGGCAAAAACCAGAATCTTGTTATTGGATGTTATTGGTTCAATAAATGTTATTAATTTTTATAGACTCTATTAATATCTTCCTTAAACTTCTATGCTACACTGATGGTGCTATATAAATAAATAATAAAAATAATAATAAAGTTACAATTCAAAGAAAAACAGAGCAGATGCATAAAAGCACCACAGGCTCATAACATTATGAGAGGGATGAACTGTCATTGCGCCTCTCCCTATCATATTATACCATGCAGGGTTTTTTTTAGTGTGCAGTTGGACACAAAATGTGCAGTTGGTTAAAAAATGTGCAGTTGGAAATCTGATAATGTGCAGCTGAAAAAAGTGATGGAAAAATAAGACACATATTATGTGTATTTGTTTATTAAGAACTTACAATAGACAAAGTCAGGGATGGCATGCAACACAAATTATATAAGGATGCAGGTGAAAGAGCCCTTGGTGGTGTGACGATGTTGTCGAGTCCTGTGACAGTGTTGCCTGAATAGATGTGGGGGCAGAGTTGGCACTTGGGTCTATTGCATGGTCTGGTCCCTTTATCTGTGTCTCTGTCCTCTGAAGTATTGCTGGTTAGCATCTGCTTGAGGTTGGGAGGTTGTCTGTAGGCCAGGACTGGTCTGCCTCCCAAGGCTTGTGTGAGAGAAGTGTCTGTGCTGATGATGGGTTGGAGCTCACTGATGATCCGTTGCAGTGGTTTCAATTGACGGCTGTGGGTGACAACCAGTGGTGTACTTCTCTTGGTCTGTCATCCGTCATGGGAATCTGCATGGCCCTGTTAATCTGTCTTTAAGTTTAAGACGCTACTAGTGTTTGTGATCATCTGTCCAGTTGTGAAAGAGAAATAATGTGTTTGGCTTGGGCGGGGGGTGGGGGGATTCTAACAGGGCATTTGAGCAGTTGGAAAAATTGCTTTAAAACACCCCGATACCATGTGATCTAAGCAGTTGGTTTCTTGAGTTCTGAAATGACTCACAAGTTCAACAGAATTCATGCATGTGTGTGGTACATATACAGAATACTCAGGCGTACACACACGCCAACACACATAAATGCAGCTTGCATGATACAAGCCAGAATATGTCTGTAATTGCCAGGACTTGAAAGCTGCAAAGGGGAAAAACTCTTTTCTGTTGCCTGTGCTACTTCTCATTTCCAGATTTACATTTCTGGTTGCCATTGCAAATTCACCTAGCCCTCAAACACAGGCTTTTTCAGTTGTGTAAGGAGGGGACTGCACATACTACTCACTGTATTGACTGTGCAGCCTGTCTGCTCTCTGCTGCAGTGCTGTCTCTTAAGAGGTTGACTACCTTTTTGCTGTGGGGCGAAGTTGCTGTGTGTTTTATGGGTAAATACCAAGCTTAGTTGTATCTGGATAGGGCCAAGAAAAATCTAGAAAACATATATATTCAGTCAAAGATTTGTAGCAATGATATATATTAATATGTTTACCTCAGCTTCAGCCGACTCTCATATTATACCAATACTGATTGTATCTGAAGATCACGTAGGGTAACCCTTTTGGCCCCAAGGACCACATTGGGTGTCTCCTATGATGTTGGGGGCTGCACATGCACACACATTCAGTTGCACACACACTTATTCACAACTGGAATTGCTGGGGGAAGGAGCCTCCTTCACGCTGCAGTCACCCAGACCTGATCTCAGCTTTACTGCCATTTTTGGCAGCAGTAAAGCACTGATGCCAGTTGCTACAGACTACCGTGGCATGGCTCACCATCATGCCAAAGTGGCTCCCCCACTCCGCCACTTTTCTGGCAGCAACCATGTTTCATCAGAAATTAGTTCGGTCAGTGTAGGTCTGATAAGGTTTGGCCTGGTTCATGCGAATCAACAAATTATTCCTTTCCTCCTTCTTTCCTTTTTTGTCTGCTGTGGTTAGAACTGGCTGAATTTAACCCAGTCAGTCTCCCACACAAAAGGCAACCGCACAAGCCTGCCTTTTGAATGGTGCTGCACTATCTATATATCGTTCATGTGGTGGTGACCAGTGGGGTGGCTAGGGCTGGACCTCGGGGCCAAAGTCCATCCCTTTCCCCATGACCACCTGTAGTGGCGCAGGTGATCTGGGAAATGGTAACCAGGTCTAGTATTAGCACTTGGGCCAGCATGGGCATGCTGGAGCCCACTGGGGCTAACGGTTGGTGCAGCCTAATTTCTTATTTTTAAAAAAACTTTTTATTATCAGGAACGGCTGGGCGGACATGTTGCAGGGGTGGGCACCTTGTGACCCTCCAGAAATTTGGGCCACTATTGGTTATGCTGGCTAGGGCTGATGAGAGTGCTCAGAGTATTTCTTTTTAAATCAGGTTTGGGGGGGATGTCCCCCCCTCCCAAGATATTAGGAGCGTAGAAGCTGTTGTAAAACTCGGAGTGGCGGTGGGGTGTGCGAAGAAGAGAAATGTTCGCTGTGTACTTCACAGCTGAATTAATACACATGGCTATCTAAAGGGGTGGAGGGCAACCCATAAGAACATTAAGTCCAGGGTCTAAAATTACCTAGCTGCGCCATTGGTGGTGTTTGGACAAACAAAACTCTAGCAGTGCTTAATTTTTGAACGGCGACGTGCCGGGGCCTCTCATATGAACGTTTTCTCCTTCGCAATGCTAGGCTTGCGCAAATGCCCTTTGGCTTTTCTGCACGTGCTCAGAGGCGCTTTTGTTTGGTATTATTTTCCACTCCTTGTCCCTGGGCGGACTCTTAGCACTTCCCAACAAGCCCCCCCTCCTTTTCTCCACCCATTTCTCCTCGTGGGCTCCGGCGGTGCGTCGTCCCTGCCACCCCCACCTCGCGTCCCGATTTCTGTCAACTCCCTCTCCCCCTTTCTTCAGAGTAGCGGCAGCATCTGCTGAGTTCCCGCCTCTGTCCCCGCCCGGCACCGAGGAGGAGGAGGCGGAGGAAGGAAGAGACGGGTAGCTGCAGTGAGTGGGAAGCAGCAACAGCGGCGGAAGAAGGCGAGTTTTGTCCTTTCTGCCGCTGGCTCTGCAGCCGCTGTGAGGAACCGACTGACTGGCAGCACCATGGCCTCAGCTCCCCCCAGGCCAAAGGCGGGCTGCAAAGCGCGAAAGGCAGCAGCAGGAGCAACCGCCCAGCAGTGACCAGCCTCCGCCTCTCTCAGCCTTCTCTCCCTCGTCCAGCAGGCCGCGTCCCCCGGCGTCGGCGACACGCGTCTGGACACCCCGGGGGGCCGCTCCGCTTCTCTTGGCCCTCGGCGGCGGAGGGTGGAGGAGACGGGGGCACCACCACCATGTGGGGGAGGCTCCTCTCCGAGCTTGGGCAAAACGGCGACTACAGAGCAGGTAAGGCGAGGCAAAAGGCCGGCTGGGCAGCGGGGGACCAACTTGTGTGGGGCAGCATCTCTTCGGGTAGCCGCGTGTCCCGCTGGGCGCCCTGCCGACGTTGCGCAGAGCTCGGAGGCTGGAGGGGAACGTCTGAACGCAGCCCTGGGGCGGATTTGGTGAGATTCGCCTCAAAAGTCCGCCCCTCCCGTTTCCGGGCGAGAGCTTTCCTCCCTCAACTTTGACGTCGAAATAAAGGTCTCTCTCTCTCTCCCCCTCCCCCCGCCGGTTCTGTTCTTGTCCCCCGGTTTCACAAACGCGGTGCGAAGATGTTCGTTAACGCACGTCGCCATCTGGCTGAACGATTTGGAGAAGGAGGGGCGGCTGGAAGTGAGAGTTGCGGGGAGAGAAGCGGAGGAAGAAGGTCACTGCAACAAATCCGCACGGCAGTGCAGATTGCAGCCAGCCTGGCTGGCCGGCCTGGGTGGGGAGAAAAGCCAGGGAGCGGACGCCGCTTCAGGGAGCCATTTAAGCTACACGGCGGTGTAATTAGCTTGCGGCTATATTTAGCGCTTTCTCCCTAATCGTCTTTAAAATCTGGGGCTGGCGAACCTGGCTTAATTTAAAAAGGAAAGGAAATCCATCCCTTTCCAAAATCCTCTCCCCCCACCCCCAGCTTTGCTTTCTTTTCGGAAGTCCGAGCGATGAGTTTGGAGCTAGGGGAAAAGGAAAGAAGACCTCCGTGCTGCTCGGTTTTGCACATGGCATTGAAATAAATAAATAAATAAAGGTGGTGTGTGTGTGCGCGTCTGTCTCCAATCATGGAACCCAGCGTCTTCTCTGCTTCCGGGAAGTAGTGATAACTCAGGCGTAGGACTTTTTTATTTTTAAAGGAATGTTTTTAAAAAGTTCCCTAGTCCTAAACCCCAGTGCATCCTCTGTTGAGACTTCAGTGTGATGCTGTTGGATTAGGTACATTTTGTTAAAATCGATGGCATTTAGCTCTGTAGTCAATTTGGCTCATCCAGTTCACATGTCAGTATCTTTCAGGATTAATTAAACAGTACAGTTATCTCCCTGACTAAACCGTCCAAGATAGGATTATGCTGAATATTCTTGCACTGATGGTTGAAACAAGACCATGTTTTAGTCATCAGCACCTAACTTTATTACTGATATGGAACAGTTTGTGACGCCTGAGAACAAACTGTGCTTTGCTGCACAGCAGAATTAATTACCATTCTTTGGTTACACTGTGAATAACTGTACTGTTCAGTATATTTTAGGAATGGAGTATATAGCTTTAATTTGTCAGCTGTTGTAGGAGAGAACAGTTAATAGACCATGCAGATTTAATTATTTACTGTCGCCATTCATTTCTTAATTTTTTAATTAATGACCAGAGCCAATTGTACTTAAATAATTGGCTTGTCCTTAATTCACCCATAGACCCAAACAGTAGATTTACCTAATTTGACGTTGTTTTTGTTTGGATGATGAGGTGATTACAGTTCTAGAAACAAATTGCAGAATTTATTATTGCTTCACTAAAATAATTTTATATTCATCAATATAGATGAAGAATGACATTGGTATGCTTTCTCTATTGGTTCACTAGAAAATATCACTGTACCTAATTTATTATCATGGATCAACATGGCAATAATTTCCTATACCTGAGGTAGGCACATGTAGCCTTCCAGATGTTTTAGCCAAAACTCTCATCAGCCCTAGCCAGTATAGCCGATGGTGAGGGATGATGTGTGTTGTAGGCCAAAACATCAGGCGGGCCAAAAGTTGCCTGTCCCATTTTATACCAATGTGTACTGTCAGGTACAAGATTTCCCCATGAAGCTCCAGTTGTTACCTTTATGATGAAGTGAAACACGGCATGCTTTTTATGATGAGTGATTAATTCTTTGCATCTCACAAGTATTTGCCACATATGTTTAATTTTTAGAATGTTACATGCATTTTATCTGTTTTAGAACAAAATCTCACTTCCTGTTGGTCTTATTTGGTAAAGGGAAAAGCCATTAATGTTTTACATTTCAAAAAGGCAGAACACAAGTAGGGTCCATGCAAATTAGAAACAGCCAAAGCAAAACCAAAATTATAGTGTTTGCTACAAAAAATTAGATACTAGTTGTAGTATCTGAAGTGAACCAGCCTTCTCCAGTGTGGTGCCTACCAGGTGTTTTGGCAAATAACTCCTTTCATCCCTGACAATTGGCACAATAATCAGGATAACAAAAGGCACAATCCATCCAATAATAATATTATAAATATTCGTAATTGGTTTCACACTTCATGTAGTATGAGAAATGGTTTTAAAGGGAGGGAAAACCCAAGACTAGATAAGGTACAACATTTCTATCCCTCACAAAAAAAAAATCTAGCAGAAGAAAAGTCATTCAGTACAATCAGGAGATCTTTCTACTGCCAGCTTGTACTCCTGAAATAAAAGGACAACATATCTTGTGAAAAATGCACAAATGTGATTAAGGATTGACAGTGCCTCCCATACTGTTATGTCAATATTGTTTATCTTTTTTCTTAGATAATATTGAAATGAATAAAATCAATTGTTTAAAAAGAACATTGCTAGTGGATAATACTGTGCACAGAATGTGCCATTTTTGTTGTCATCTCTGAAAATATTTGTGCTATGATGCTTTTTAATTTCGGTTTAATCTGTTTACTAACATCCACACCATTCACTTTAAGCAGTGATCATACCTGCTGAGTGCTAGAAATTAGAAGGACAGTTGCTGAATGTACCATTATTGACCACTTGGTATTATATTTTGATTGGTTGAAGTAACTAGACTAGAACAGCTCTCTGAACCAATCAGATTAGTTTTAACTATGATGGCATAATAGTTTGGTTAAAAAGCTTATTTTCTATCCACAGTTAATCTTTTTCATTATCCTGGTTGTTAACAATCAATGGCTTTTAATGGGTTTGTGAAGACTCCTGTATTGTTCAGTATTACCATGTCAGTGACATCAATATAAATTCTAACTATTTAAAGAAATATGTAGAATTATTCTATAGGGAACTCTGCTTAATTGGTAGCCCTGATCCAGCATGAGGCAATCTGTACAAGACACAGGTTTCACATGCAGATTACCCTTAACAGGAATAAGAGGCTGCTTCTCCTGCCCGCACATTTGCTCCCTCTGTTCACTGCCTTTGATACTCCAAGCACCTTGGGCAGTATCCAGTGCTGCCTCTGAACCTCTGCTTTTTCTCTTGCACCTGTAGAACCCACTGAGAGTGAACAGTAAGCTAACGCTTACTAAAAATAAAAAGCATCTCTGTGAGGTGTTATATAATTCATTGAGACACAGGACATCCATGGGTCATTCCAGACCCAGATTATTATTTTTACGTGATGAATGGATAGTACTTACTAATGTTGAAGGAAATCCAGATGTCTCCTCTCAAGTGAGGAGACACTACATTTTCTGGGACACTACATTTTCTTCGTACTTGAAACCTTCAGATTATGTTACTTAGAAAATATGGTTCTTTCCCCTGGCTAGCACATACATTGCTGATACAATTGCTGAGCAGTATGTGGTTGTATGACTGTCACTGACCCCACTGGATATGTCTTACATCAGTAGTCATGAATGCATAACCCCTTGCGCTACTGTGTTATCTTAAATACTTAATTATTTCTATCATCTGTAGAGGCCAAGAACTTACTTTCTTGTGCAATTTGGGCAACATGCAACTCTTTTAAAAGAAAAAAGTGGGACATGTTAGCATTTCCACAGCAGTGCCCCACCGTCTTGTAAACATACATATATATATATGACTGTGTGTTCTGTTTGCCCTTCCCCAGAACACAAATCTTCTGTGATTTTTGTTTTATAAAAACAAAACTAAAACTGTATACACAAGTAATCTCTCTGCAGTAAGGCCAATGTCCATTACATCAGGTTTGGTATCAGGCTTGGCAACCTGGTACCCTCCAGATGTTTTGGACTGCATCTCCTATATTCTCTGACCATTGGCCAAGCTGCAAGGTTTATGGAAGCTGTAGTCCTAAATGTCTGGAGGACACCAGGTTGCCTATCCCTGCATTACATATTAATAAATATATTGTTCTATGGCTGCTGTGTAATGGCTAGGAGGAATATATTGTTAAGGTATAGTCTTTTTTATCGTCTGGATTAGTGATATAGCAAATAGGCCTTTGTCTGTAAATGGCATGAAGGTTCTGTAATAAGGCAGGTGTTTATGCACTGTTTGATTTGATTTTTACTTGTGTGAACATCTTGTTAAGTATTGAGACCCATGCTGAGACTATGCACACGTTCCTAGAAGTTAACCCTATGGAACACAATGGAGCTTACTTCTGAATAAACATGCATAGGACTGTTATATTCATTCATTTATTTATTTATTAAACTTATATACTGTTCCCAAAGCCAGGGCTCTCTGGGCGGTTTACAGAAATTCTAAAATTGAAGTAAAAACAAGTATACAAAATTAAAACTCTAAAACACAGAACATACACACATAAAGCATTAAAAACCAATTAAAAACTAAACATGTGGGTAATTAGGATGTGCCGCCATATCCCTGGGCAAAGAGGAAAGTTTTAACCTGGCGCCGGAAGGATAGCGTTATAGAAGTGTTTCACAAGCCAGAGCACTGTAAGTTAATTTGCATACACATTATTAACTGTAATAATGTGTATATAGCTTCAGTTAACCTGGCAGTTTCCAAATTAAGGTTAATTAATATGTTATTTTTTTATTCTGAAGTACTCTTAAAAACAGCAACAACCTCTTAGGGCACATTCCTATGCATATTTAGACAGAATGCTGGGAGTTGCAGGACATTTTCTGTCTATAAACATGCATAGGATTGCACCCTTACCCTGAATGAGGAAGAACCTGAGCCAGTACATGAAAATGCTGCTGCATGGACTTTAGCATGGGAAGGTGGAAAAATAATGAATTTAAACTTGTTATCACTTGTGCCTTTGTTACAATTTCTTTTGCCATTCCATCTTCAAACTTATTTCCTCAATGCTTGCCAGAGCAAGCAATTTACTCTTTTAAAAATAAAACATTAGAAATCTTCATAATTCAAACAAGTGCTCCAGAATTAATGTTGTTCAGGAGTGGTCTCCTCCATCATGGAAATAATAATAATAATAATTTTATTTCTTACCCGCCTCTCCATCCTGATTGAGGCGGGGAACAACAATAAGTATAAAATACATAAAATATTGATTAAAAACATAGTATACATTGTTAAAACTTACTAAAAACTTACTAAAAGCATCCTAAAATTTCACTGGATAAGCTTGCTAAAAGAGATCAGTCTTTATAGCTTTCTTAAATGCTAAAAGACTGTTAAGTTGACGAATCTTCTCCGGTAGGCCATTCCACAGTCTGGGAGCAGCAGAAGGGAAGGTCCTTTGGGTAATATATCTATCAGCCTAGTTTTGGCTGGTTGAAGGAAGTTCTTCCCAGAGGTCCTGAGTGTGCCGGGCGGATTGTACAGGAGAAGGCGATCCTGCAGGTAGCCTGGACCCAAACCACGTAGGGCTTTAAAGGTGATAACCAACACTTTATACTTCGACCGGAAATTAATTGGAAGCCAGTGAAGAGATTTTAAAACTGGTGTAATGTGGTCAATCCTAGGTGTACCGGTGACCAGCCTGGCTGCCATATTTTGAACTAGTTGAAGTTTCCAGACTAGGCACAAAGGTAGCCCTATGTAGAGCGCATTGCAGAAGTCGAGCCTTGAAGTTACCAGTGCGTGCACTACCGTCTTTAGGTCTTTCGACTCCAGGAAGGGGCGCAGCTGGCGTATCACCCGAAGCTGATAGTAGGCACTCCTCCTATAATGACATTTTGAAGGAAGTACTATTTATAGAAGCCTATATGTGTGATTGACATATTTTAGAAGTCTTTCCCTTTAAAAAAGAAAGGGGAGGGGGGCTTTCTATAGAGCATCTGCCTTATGTGCAAGAGTGGGGTGGAAGAAATGCCACATACTGCTCTCCTCTATGCAAATTAGAGTGTCTGCTCCATGATATATGAACAGAGTCTTAGAGAATTAAAAGGGCATAAAGTCGAGTGTTGAACTGCACAGCAAGGAGTTAGATTACTGTCCAAAGCCATCATAGCCTAATAATTACAGTGCAATGATTTGTAATAGGTTCTATACTTTATAAAATACAGTTAAGTGATGAAAGTGTTCATTGTCATTCTAAGCATTTGGTGTAAATTTAGCTACTTAATAGTGAGCTCTATTCAGACTTTTGATCCAGAAACTTTCCAAAAGGCAGCCCTCCTCCTCCTCCAGATACAATTACCTGAATCTATGCACTTGGTAATCCATGATCTATTGACAACATTTGTGATTACTTGAACAAGATAATTTTTCTTGTCAAGTCTTAGCCACAGATAGTATGTAATGAGAGTGACCAGCCTCACAGGCAATGTCATAATTTAAAACTCAGCAAATGTGGTGAGATCACAATCTGTTATGAGCTTTGGGGTTTCATGAATTGGGTGACTATGTTAAACATAAAACAATTGCTGAATTTCACCATATAGATGAAGATAACTGGCTAGGATAACTTACGCCTTTTGTCCTTCATGGCTGGGATGGGATGGTTGGGGCTGGGCTGTGGTGAGGGGGAGAAAGATCAAGTAGTTTTATATATGTTTTGAGCTTTATGAGCTCAAAACAAACACTGAAGCTGTGCAGTTGAGAATGCAATGGTGGTGCTGGCCTGTAAGAATGCTGGTGTGTTCTTGCAAGTCGCGGAATTAATGGTGAGTTTATGAGATTTGCTGTGTAGTGTCTCACACATGCCTGGAGCATTCAACATCAAATTCAGATTGCACAATGCATTAATTTGAAATCAGATTGAAATTGGGATATCTCTGGGGTCAACTGTAAGCTCAAAGACCTCTCACTAGGGCTGTTGCCATACAGATTTCCCTGGTTTGTGTGGCATTGATTCTTGGGGCTTGTAGCATATCTGCCTTTTGTCAGCAAGTCCTTCCTGTGCTTCCCATGTCCTTCTGACTATTTGCTTCACTTCTGTTGTGGGTGGATTTGTGCTGGGGTTGCTGTATTGTTCCCTGATCGGATTGCTTCTCTCTTTCCCAGTTTGAACTTTTTAATTCCTTCTGAGGGTTGTGCTTTTAGACAATGCTGTAACAAACATGCATGGGTGTGCAATTGCATCATAAACAAGCAAGGGAGAAAAATCTTTAAACAGATGGAGGTTCACGTAGAACATCACCTTTTGCATGGGGTGGGGGGTGGGGTGGCCCAAAGAGACCACAGCTGGCCGTTCTCACATTTAATGGTTTGATGGCAATTGCTGTCTTCACTTTGTTACATTACAATAACGAACAAATGAAGACATTGCTTATGTCATTGTTTTTCCAGCATTTATGTTTTAAAAATGTGTATCTTAAAAAGGATATGTAAACAACTCTTATTAAGTATTGTACAATAAAACCAGTATTATGAAACAGTAGTGAATGAAATGAGTATTCATTATGCACTGCAGACTAACAAAGAGTGCAGTCTTCTCAATTGCATGTGACATACTGATTTGGCCATGAAAGTGCCCACTCTTAGCTTAAAATCCTAGCAGAGTGGGCACTTAAAAAGCTGATTTGTTAATATTAAATACAACATATATCTATTACATATGAAATGCTTTTTCTGTGCATCACTTCCATGTACAACACAGCATCTGAGAAATGTCTTCAATTGCTTGGGAGACCTGAAGGTCCTGTATTGGTTTAATGTGTCTAAGAGCAGATGTCTCACAGCCATTGTTAAAGAAAAATCCATTTGTTGCTGATAGGCTATAATAGGAGGAAGGCTGCTTCTGCACGTGTCTCCAGTATCAACTGTTCTGCCTTCCACATAACTTTAGAATCCTATCTTTGGTTTGTAACCTGAGGTCCAGTAGTTCAACATGTAAGCTTGCAAGCTGCTTGTTAATTCCAATGGTTTTCTTTACCACATGGCTATGCTTATGAAGACTTTGTTAATACTGTTGGCATTTCTTATAAATGTTTCGTATTTTGTGTTCTGAAAACCTGTACCAACAACTAAGTTCAACTCCTAAAATTGTATGTTTCTTTTCTCTCCCCCACCTTCCTCTTTAGCACAGCTGGCAAAGTTCAGTTGTAAAGAGTGTGACTGCTTTTCACACTGTTGTTTTAGGATTGACATGTTAGTGTATCTACTTATTTATTGCTTTTTTTTTTTAGGACTGACATTTTGTTACATAGATGTAAAATGAGATATTTAATTAAAGTGAAAAAATACTTGAAGAGTGAAAATACTGGAATAATTGAAGAATGCACTTTAAATTGTACTAGTTTAGCATTGAGCAGGGGGTTGGACTCCTGCATTGAGCAGGGGGTTAGACTTGATGGCCTTGTAGGCCCCTTCCAACTCTGCTATTCTATGATTCTATAATTTACTGGATCTTCATCTTGGCTAGTCACAACCATGGCATTTGGAAACTGAGTTGTCTTCATGTACCTAGGAGTAGGAACTTCTGGCTAGTCACAGGATAGTCACACTGTGTTTACAGGGGCTGCAAAAGTACCCGCCGACTTTTGTGATTAGGATAGAAAGAAATCCAGAAAAGGATGGTGACCAGTGACCAGCTTGCTGTAAATGTTTTTGATTTCCTGGTGGCTTTGTTCTGTTGTCCCTTCTAACAGTGATAGAAGCAAACTATGGAGGAGAATTTCAGAGGGTCAAAGGACTTAATTAATTCATGTCTAAGATTCTTATAAACTGAGTTTTCAGAAATTTGTATGAGCTGTATTCACACAGCATGTCTTTTCCTATACTTTTTCTGTTTGTGTGAATGTGAATAGTAGAAGTATGGTTTAGCCCTCTGGAATGTTTGCATTCAGTTTCTTTATTAGGATTCACATCTATTTACAATATGTATCCAGGACTAGGACAAATGTTTAATGTAAACTTGCTCTTCAATTATATCCAGATTGATAAAATATATTTATTTGCATTTCTGTTTACCATAGCTTGAAACTTCAGGATGGATAACCATTGCTCATAACAAAACCTCTCCTCAAAAGTGTTTCTGGATCTACTCAGGGTTGTGTACAATTCATATATACAGGGTAAGAAACAGAAGTTGTGTCTGTTTCTGAACTCACAGATAGCTTACCTGTTGTGATCTTGAGAGTTCTAAATGAAGTGAAATTTCCAAATGTGTAGATCTGTACAACACTGAACTAAATACTTGTTTTTAACTTTCAGTGGCCAAACAACAAGCATTCTTATGTCGCTGAAGAACATTGTTTCAGATTTTCACATGGTGTGGAAGGCTGTGCCTTTCTGGTTTTCTGATACGCTAATCATTCTGTTTGTTTGAGATAGTGTTATGAATGGCTGCTGTGCAGTGACATATGTACTGCCAGTACTAAGTATTTTGAAACTTCTGTTGCATGACCTGAGAATGAATGCGTAAGATGTTTAACTTTATATAGAATTCTCTGACTCTTTTGGCTTTTGTGGGTAGTTACACAATTTAGAGATCTGCAGTCTAGATGGATGTTGCAAAAGACCCTGAAAGTGTGAACATAGTTTTTGTGGTGCTTTTTTTTTAAATCTTGAGTGAAATAGAAAATAATATGTTGATAGAAAATGCAAGATCATTACGTTTTATTTTATTTTTGTTTATTTTTGTTTCAGAACCCTGGAGACTGGGGTTCAATTCCCTGTTAAGACTATGGCTGACCAGGGTGGCCCTGAGAGAATCACTATTTTTCAGCTTCAGGTTCCCATTTGTAAAATGGGAGTAGTAGTGACCATTCTTCAAAAGATGTCAGAAGAATGTAGTAATGAAGGTACTTGAATCTGCTTCCTTTTCTAAATGTAGACATATAGATTATATATAGTAGGATATAAAGTGAAAATAATAACTCATCCTCATGTGCTTTTCCCATAAGGTGATGCATGAGTGGATTTAGGGGGACCACTTCTTAGAAAAATCATACAGCATCCTGAGAAATAGCATTGTAACCTGCTAAAATATTTCTTCTATATAGATTTGTAGAGTTCAGAAGAGCAAGGACATAGAATAACTGTTAGCCTAGAGAATATTTGGGATTACTTATGGGTGCCAGAATGACCTTATTGCATAGTTGTTACTTTAAGGAATGTTTATTGTAACTGTGACCTATTTCATAGGTTTAGTCTGTGTCACCATTCCCCAACCTAGCACCATTCAGATGTTTTGAACTACAGCTCCCATCATCTTTGACCATTGTCTATGCTGTCTGAAACTGATGGGAGTTGTAGTACAAAATACTGGATATTTTTCTATCCTAATTCTCATGGTGGAAATCAAATGAGGAACCATCTTCTTAAAGCCAGTTATATCATCATCATCATTATTTTTTTATAAATGCTGGTTTGTGTTTGAAACTGTATGGAAAATCAAACTCTAGGAAGATTGATAAACTAATTCAGCATATTCTTGAAAAGTACTTTGGGATTTAGCCTTTAGTCAATAAAGATTTAATTAAGTAGGTTTATAAAACAATTTAATCAAACCAAAAGCATGGACTGGAATAGCAGAGCACATGGCTTTGTCCCAAAGGATTTAGGCTCCGTATATACATAAATGAAAACTGGGGTTATGCACATCTGATAGTATTTACTACATATCATTGCGTTCTCCACACTAGGCCACAGATACGCAAGCCATATGGTGATGTCCAACTAAATCTGGCAGGAATTAGGAATGTGCCAAAAGAGAGGCTGCCTCTTCCCACTTTCTGTGCTACATTCCACCCTTAGATCCATTCCCCAAACTCCATATTTCTGCAAATTGGAATACTGGGAGTACTTGGATTTTTAATAAATGATAGGAAATATGCAAGTCTTACTTAATGGAAGCTTGTGTGCTTTTGTGGGCTATAGAAACAGCTATAGTAAAGTAGTGTGATGAGTAAGAAAAGGCTGCTGAACAATGATTGAGGGGAGCCCTTGCGCGATATTGATACCAGCTGCACCCTGCCTATACTACCAGATGAGCATGAAACTTCCTTCCATCTTGCTTACTGCTCAGCATTGGCATCCTCTTCCGACTGCCATTCTGGCTTGTGGTGGAAACCAGCATGCCCTGAATATATCAGTTGTATAAACTGTGGCTGCATCCTCATGAACAAAGGCAAACGTTTCCTATTGTTCTCCTCAGAAGGAGGGCATTGTCAAATGAAGTCAGTAGTAGATAACACAATTGTCCTCCTTTGCTGTGTTTCCCCATAATTGTCTTGCTGTTACATAGACCTGGGGCTAATCTACACTGAGCAAGATATTCCATTATGAAAGTGGTATGAAAGCGATATATTGTATGTGTCATGGGCCCCAACAGTTGTCAGTGCACTTCAATACCACTATAAACCAGTAGTGTGGCTCCTGCTTTTTATATACCGCTTTCATACTGTTTTCATAGTGGAATATCCTGCTTGGTGTAGATGAGCCCCTGCTCTCACTTGCTTTAAGTTTCTTTCACTGTTAAAGGGTTTCTTCAATATTACACAATCATTTACATCTGATGCCAACTTAATTTCCTGTTGCCAATTCATTCTTACTGCACAGTGCAGTGCCTGCTGAAAATTAGCTCCCGTCTGTTCCAACGCCACACCACCTTGGTAACATGTGGAAAGTCAGATCACATGTATTTGTCGTTGTCACACTACTTCCATGCCAGCTTTGGCAGTGAGTTGCCAGTGCAGTGATGGTGTGAGAAGTAGGAGTGTGATACAGGTGATCTTACCTTCCATATCTTACATGACCTACCATGCTGTTCAGTGACAGCTCTAATTGGATGAAGACCTGGCTATCTATTATTATTATTATTTATTTATTTATTTATTTATTTATTTATATAGCACCATCAATGTACATGGTGCTGTACAGAGTAAAACAATAAATAGTAAGACCCTGCCGCATAGGCTTACATTCTAATAAAATCATAATAAAACAATAAGGAGGGGAAGAGAATGCAAACAGGCACAGGGTAGGGTAAACAGGCACTGGGTAGGGTAAAACCTCCAGTCACTCAATAAACCAAGTAACCTCCCCCGCTTATCAAGGTTTCCAAGTGAATGAATATGATTTTCTTGTTTCAACCTCTTGGTATAATTATATAAAAATAAAATTCCCCATAAACATTTGGCACAATGATAACGTCAAATGCATCTTGTATTCAGCTAAAAGCATTCAATTTCTAAGTGGCTGTAGGAATTTGGTAAAGTACATCTTCATGCAATTAATAGTAAGGCCAGAATCTCACAAATCTGGGCCTTTGCTTAGTGCATGCAGAAGCTTTATACAGCCAGGTTCTGCCTTACTATCGATAGTCCATTGATTGTGCAGAGCAGACTCAGTTTTTGATACATTCTCTTTTTTAAAAAAATGGTTTTTAGTAGTTTCTGCATAACTCTAAGTAGGCTGTATTACAATTTTAAACCACTGCAGTAAAAAAAAAACCCACCAACAACTATATGCAGAACTGTTTAAAATGCTGCTTTGAAAACAACCTGAAGTAAAGCAAATTAAACTGCTATTCCCTGATTGTTAAAAGAAACTTCTGCACATGCAATATTTGTTTGAATAGAGAATGCAAAAGAGGAATAGTTACTGTGGGGTTAAGAGTGCATTGGTTAGGAAGATGGGGAGGTGAGCCAATATAGCAGGCATGAGCTAATACATTGCCTTTTTCTGCCAAAGTAGAAATAAGAAACATCTGTAGCTCAGATTTCTATTTCTGCTATGTATTAACAGACTATGTAGATGTTGATAGAGAAATAACTAATAGGCAGGGTTGTACAATTCTGCTCTGCATTCACAACCCCTCCCACACACTTTTGAATAATAAAACATGAGTCTGCGACTGGAATAATTTCGGAAAGCAAATACGAATTTATTTAAGTTGAATTGTTCATACAATTTGTACTGCTCCACAAGTTGGTTCAGAGGAGTGATTTTTGTTTTCCTGAATTTGGAATGTTGTGTGTGTTTCAGTGATGTGGGGTTTTGGGGAAGTTTTGAACTGGAAAAATGTTTCGAAAATTTGCGTTGGAACATTTTCAATTTGCATTGGAAACCACTAGAAAGTGATTTAATTTAGTATGTTTACTAAATACAAGAAAATAAACAACAGCTGAAAAAGTACCTCCATGTAAATTTTTTGTCACACTATACCATCGGTATCTGACCAGAAATATTTGAGGGAGCACACTTAATGTTATTTAAATATATTGGGCAGGATCCAATGCAGCTGTTTGTTGTGTGTGAAGCCAGTGCTGCCAATTCTGTTCCACAAACGGCTCCCACTGCTTGCAGAATGGTGATTTAGTGCTCCTGGGGTAACCTGAAACGAGCAGAAATGCTTGTTACTGGAACGGGGCAGTCTGGTACAGAGCTGTACCCTTATGAGAGCTCATAAGGGAGCTCCACCAACCTGCCCCCTTCCAGAAACAAGCATTTCTGCTTGTTTTGGGGCTTGCTTCCAGAAGTGCTGAATTGTCATTCTGCAAGCAGCAAGGGCCGCTTGTGGAACAGAATTGGCAGGGCTGGTTGTGCGCAAATCAGAACTGGCAGGCAGTTCTGCTAGTAGATGGGCGGCACTGGATTCTACCTTGAATGTAAACATTTTTATTGGTATACGTGCAAAAATGTAAACACAATAACAGATATTTCTCTTACATTGTTTAAATTTAAGGAAGAAACAAAAGTACTGAAAACTATTGACAGACTAATAAAGAGAGAGAGAGAGACAGGCAGAGAGAACGCAACATGTCAGGATGCAAGCTCAATGCATTTCAGCCTCTTATTTTGAGGCCTTATTCAGGGGTCTGTAGCTAATAGTAAAGAAGGACAACACATAAGTAAATTATAACATTTTTAAAAAAAAACATTTGACAAGGCACACTGCAACAAGACCTGTGCATACAGTTTAACATTGGGTTGGGGAAGGCTGCACTGATTTTAGTAACCAAAAGAACTGTACATGATATGCTGACAACCACTCATCCATTTCAATAGAGTTGAAATCTCTTCCACTGTTTTGCTGCAACTATTTATTAATTCCATTTCACACTAAGACATTTATTTCAATGACATATATGTATTCTCTCACATAAATGCAAAAATATTGGCTGAAAACGGAAAAATTTCTACAGAACAATAAATAACTGGAGAATTTTCCAATTCACATCACTGGTGTATATGTGTGTGTTTAAGAAGAGAATATGTTTTAAGTCCAGTAAATGGTTTTTTTGCTGTGAGAAGTGGCTGCAAGTTGCAATTAGCAAAGGAGCCTTTCCCTAATTACTGGAAACCCCATGAATACTACTTCTTCTTCTTCTTCTTCTTCTTCTTCTTCTTCTTCTTCTTCTTCTTCTTCTTCTTATTATTATTATTAAAGCAAAAGCTTTCAACAGATTTTACATTCCCCTCTCCCCTGTTGGCCATATTTGAACTAGAAACGTGCAGTTCTAAAATGAAAACAGATTCATAAAGGAATAGATTTCAGTGTCAGTTGCCATACTCTATGCTCTGTGGTTGCAGCCACACAGATGTCCAAAACGTCCTTCGTTAAAATGAGATCAATAAGATTTAAGTGCCTTGAAAGTTCACTAGTTGATATGCATCTCCTTATCATTTGTTACACAGATGCATTCAAAATCTGAGCTTTAAAAACTTTTCAATACACCAAAGCAGATTGTTTATAAGCTATCTTTGTGTAGCCTGTGCCTCTCTAATTACAATTCAAGCCCTCTGGGCTTCTGATATAGTATGCCATGTTCATATGCAGCTTCCTGGTGCAAGAGCTGGGTGAAAAGATCAAAGAACTTTTTCCTAGTGCTCCCCTTTCCTCTCATTCTTGCGTGAGGATATGTGTACGTACACATATCCATTCTGCCTAGTCTTCAGAACACCATGTGCTCTTTCAGCATTGTTTCTCTTCTTGCTTATATGTTGTATTATATTGAATGTCATGAAATGTTTGTCGAGTGCTGTTTACTTTATGTATTTTGTATATTTTTTATGGTTTGGAAATTGCTAGGAAATTGCTGATTCAGCAAATATTACTGCATTATAAAAATGAAAATAAAGTATGGAACTTAATTCACCAGATGCAGAAGAAATTACTGCAGTGAATTTAGAATTACGGTATAAGATACAGTCAGTACTGAAGTTATAAGTAGGATAGTAAATTACACTATAAACTGTACCCTAATGGAGTTGATACTCCACAAGCCTGAGAGCTTGAAATACAAGGTTTATGTTCTTGCATCTTGTCTACTGTTTTGCCCGTGTAAATAAACTGTAAATAAATCCTCTGAATTTATTTCCTCTCTGACATCATTTTGCTCTTTCTTCTATATGACATTGAAGGATTTTATAACACCCAACTATAATATTGGAATATATGTGATGGCAGATGCAGTAAGATGCAAGAAACATTGCCAAAGTAAAATTTTTCAGTCAAAGTACCACATAATAAAAAGACCTCAAAAAGCAACCTTAACTTGTTTCTTATCAAATTTGGGCTTGGTGGAAATGTAATGCTGACCCTGTTCAGACAACACACTAAGCCACAATGGTTAAGCATTTTCAGCTAAACATTATGGCTTAGCATGTCATGTGAACCATAACTTAGCGTGTTGTGTGAATCATTCCTAACCATGGTGGCTACATAACCACAGTTTAAACACGCTCACTAACCATTTGCTTCAAAGGGGTTAGTGGCCCAACCATGGCTTAGCATGTTGTCTGAACAGGTCCATCATGGTTAAGCAGATGGAAGCAGGTGGTGCGTTTACAGCCTACTTTTCCCCAACTCATGAGTTTCATTTACTAGGAGTAAGTTTGGTTAACTAGTGTGTCAACTTTTATTTAACCATGGTGAGAAGTAACTAGGGTTCCGAGTTAACACAGGACCTAGAATCATGGTTCAAAGCTGTTTTAAAATTCTGGTTAAGAAAAAGCTCTGACGCTTGTTGGTGCCACTGTACCGTAATTGTTTCTTGTGGTTAGGTTCAGTGCAAGAAATTTATGCTCTGACCATTCCCTGTTTTTCTGTAGCACTTTCTATTGGTATGGTAGCCTCATTTGTTTATAACTTGTAGACTTAAATTTTTTTATGAGTTCTTTGTTTAAAATATTCTTCAGTATGAACTTCTACTTGCATATTTATTTTATTACATTTCTATAATGTTCAAGAACTGAAGCTCCCTGAGCAGTTCATAAAACAAAACTTAAAACCATAAAGTACAATAACATTGTAAAACATAATATAAAAACCATTTAAAATGGAAACAAACTAAAGTAAAAACCCAGCACCAGTGCAAAGATCTAAAAAGACATTGAACACAATTTTTAAAGCTGAAGGACTAAAAAGCTTGGGAAAACAAAAGGAGTTTTACCTAGAGCTGAAAAGACCACAACATAGGTGCCGGGCAAACCTCTCGGGGAGTCTTGTTTTTCCCATCCTTCAATAATTTTTGCAATCACTTCTCAGTGGACTTCCAGTGAAACTGAGCAGTCTAAAAGAGATCCATGAAAGGTGCAATGAGACCAATATAAGTTGATGTAGTTTTTTTAAAAATGTCTTTCAAAATCATCAGTATAGTTGAATCCATAATGCAGTAAACCCTTCTGACAACTCAGCTTCCCAAAGATATACAAACATATGTTATTGAATTGGGCAGCACACAACAGACTGAAAAATGGGTCATCTGAATTTGCTGAGAATGAATGGTAAGTTGCCCAAGTGCATTGACAACTATAAACCTAAACACTCCTTGTGGAGTAGTTAACAATGCTTGCATATAATAATAAATAACAGATTGAGTAGTAGTTTGATGTCACATAGACAAAAACAAAACAAAACCGTGTGCAGATCAGGCCAAATGTAGAGAGGCTTTATTTAGAATTGGCCCCTGACTGTCTTCACAGAGATGAGCTTGGAGTTCTAGGATCAGCGTTCTATGCAGCTAGTTTCTCTTACTGTGGGGATGTCCTGAGAAAGCATTTCCTTACTTCTCCCAGAATGCATCCTGTCTTTCTAGATTAACAGTACAAAGTATGAGTCCTGCCCTTGGAGGTTCATGTATAGCCTACCATAGGTTTTCCCACGGATGTTGTATTACCAGGTGAAGCTGCTACATGTGTTTCTATTGCTGGTGGAATAAAAGTATGGGGCAACAATTCCAAACGGTGCCCTATAAAAACTGCACAAAACAGGTGGTGGTTTATTGTCAGCCATATTGCTCACATAGGCTGTATTATTTATGAAATTTATGTATTTATTTATTTATTGGCCAAAACAGTTGGCTATCCACTGTAACTGCTAATGACTTAAGAACATTCCGCTATATTTGTGAAATATAATTGTGGTTGTGAGGATCAGTGAGAAAATTCTCATGATTACTGGGCCAGTGCATTAAGGAATAGTAAAAATAATGATGTCAGTGTAAATTATAACAGTAACACTCTAACTGTAAGCATCCTGGGTGAGGCAAGTCTGTCTTCTGTATTGCATGTCAATTGGGATCTCATATTCTAGATTACACCTGTTGTTTCTGGGGCACAGATTTGGACTGACATAGATCTGTGATAGCCAAAATAATGTGTAGATTAGTTGTCTTCAGTATGATTTCTGTCCTGCCTACAAACTAAGTTCTGTTTCAGCCAGCAGCTTCATGTGATGCTGCTATGAAATTATTAACCAGATTCTGTTTTGCTTTTTAAATTTTCCTGCTAAGAGAGAATTATGTTGGTATGTGTCGTGTTCACGTGTGTGTGTGTGTGTGTGTGTGTGTGAGTGAGAGAGAGAGAGAGAGAGAGAGAGAACGATACTTATTCATGCAAGAAACTTGTGTGTAGTTGCATAAAATCCATAGCTTCTGCCATAATTATCTGTAGCTCCTGCCTCAAAGCAGTTTCCTTTGTAGTGTTTAATGGATTTTTGTAGTAGAAACAGTAATGTCTACCTGAATGAATATTATCTTACTTTAGGATGTACATTTTCTATACCATTTTTGAGTGTACGCACTAACAAAAAAGTATTGTCCAACTTTTTAACTTGACATTAAATTCTTTGGTAACCACAGGTTACCCGATGAATATAGCGGAATTGTAGTTCTCACATCCTAAGCTTTTTTTAAAAAAAGATCTTATCATAGTTAATATGTAAATAAGACTAGCTTCCTACAAAATAAAACTCAACATGGTAAGAAACTGAACTGATGAAAATCAAAACTTGCATGGAACTCAAGATAAGAGTCCAGTGGGAAACTGGCCAATTTAAGCCTTGGCATAGTTGCATGATTTTCTCTACTGTCATCAGTGTGTAGTGCTCTCCCATCCATCTCTTCTGGGTAAGCCTCGCAGTCTGTTCTGATTGGCAAGATTGAAGAAGGAACAGCAGGATAATTCAGGGATCCTGGCAGGACATCATGGGTATGCTTGTGCATTGCCTGCCCATGTTATGCTTGGTTCAGTTACTTTTACATTCATTGATATTTGCATTGTAAGTCAAATGCTTAGACGAGGAGAAAAGGGTTAGAAAATTGGAGATGAGATTGGTATGTGTCAGCTGGCTTGGAAAAATTATGTTCTTCAGTTCTCTCCAGACATGCATGTTTAGAACAAGGCATAGAGCTTTCTTTCCAAGGCAAGTGGGTCAGGTTATTCTTGCTACACTGAGTGGCAATTGTAATCTTATTGAAACAGCATACTCCTATGCCTGAGGTGTGGGTTTGCATCAACATAACTGGCTAGCTTTGTGCACATATAGAAGAAGAGTGGGCAGGTTGGAAAAAATACTGCAGCTATCCATCCTTCTGTTAGTGCTACAAATGGAGATGAAAGTGTAAGGATGAAATAGGCGACAGCAGCCTTGAGGATAGGAAACAGACAACCTGAATAGATTCTGTCTGGGTGTCCAGATCACAAAATATAAGTGCCTTAGTGTTATGCAGCTTTACTAAGTGAATTTAAAGAGTGTTTCCCCCCCCCCATTTGCTCTTTTTAGTTATGATGTAATAAATCACAATGAAAGGTGTATATTGGAATGAAAGTGCATGCACATACAAAAGTATACAAGATTCCTTATTAGCTAATAGTTTCATGGCGTTTCTTTTCTTTTTTAAACTAACTGGCCTTTTTAGATTCTTTATATGTTGGATTTATTGAAGGCTGGAATATGTCTGGTGTTTACTAACATGTCTCAGCTCATAAAATCTGTATTCTTTCATGACCACTTTTTAATGCTGTTTCTACAGTATCTTGCCACAGTAGATGGTTTGTGTCATACTGTGGTAATATATTTTAAATTATAGTAGCACCAGTAAATTCTGAAATTTTTCCACCATGGCTAGGCTGAATTACATTAATTAGTTCTATTTGGGATTTATATCAAATGGTTTGTGCTAGTTTAGTATGAAAACAATCAACCATTGCGATACTTAACCTAATGGTTCCCAAAATGTGCTTTCTGGTCAAGGGTCTTATAGGTTTGACTTAAACAGAACTCTACTGGAGGAAATCTGTTGAAAGCCCTTTTGAGGATGTTAGGGGTTTGCTGTCTAAATCTCATACGGTATTAATTGCAGTTCTCTTAAGGATGATTTTAGCAAAACAACAAAAACAAAACTCCAGGGAGAATTAACTTTTTATAATCCTGAGTGCCACGTTGTAAATGTAAAACTTATTACTTTCTGCCTGTGTCTCAAAACCTTATCAGTAGAGGAATATTTAATTTTATAAATTGAATTTTACAATATGTTTTGAATCTTCAGACAGTTCCAACTTGGCAATAAGCAGGAAAAAATACACATCAATTTAATAACTGGATGATGTTGGTGATCTTACTTTAAATTAACAAGAGACTTCATTTGTATGAACTCAAATCCACGTGAGGAGGTACATCATTAGAATACCATAAAACTAATTGCTGCATGATTTGTTGTCCCTCAGATTTTCACATTCGGATGCACTATAATCCAGTTTGCAGTTGAATTGTATTGAGCTGATTTTGAAATACGTTTTTTTTCTCTGCAGGCCCAGAATATTCCTCATCAGGATGGTTGCCTGGTACTGATTTACTGTGGCAAGCCGCAGCTGGTCCATCAAATGGTCGAAGTACCCATATCAGAAGGCACAGCATAGCTTCTGACAGTGGGGACACTGGCATTGGAACCTCCTGTTCTGATAGTGTGGAAGGTGAGTAATGATGCTTAAAGCAAAGGCTTTGTTTCTTTTATGGAAAGCAGAAAGAGGATATGTTCTGAAACATTTAGTAGTTGAGTGTTATATAAAATAGAGCTAAGTAAGGCAACTTGTTGAAAGAATAGTAGTTTTTCTAGTGACATTAGAGATGCAATACAATTCTAAGCATATTTACCCAGAAGTAATCCCCACTGTATTCAGTGGGGCTTACATCCAGGTAAGTGTTCATAGGATTGTAACCTTCAACAGAAAAGGCTCCTTTATAGGGCAAAGGAAGGTAGAGCACTGCCAGCCAGAGCCCATGACATACACACACATGCATACATATGTTTTAATTTCCCCCTCTATTTCCAGTTCCTTGATTCTGCCAGGCCTCACTTACTTGCTTCAACTTGAAGGGATGGCTGACATTTACATGCCAGAGCGAGGGAGAGAACCTCCTGTATTACTCACAATAATTCAAACTGCTGCATTTCTTTGTTATTGCTTTACGTGGATTTAGCTGTGCTTTTGCTGGTTTCTCTCAGGCCACAGCTAGACCTAAGGTTTATCCTGGGATCATCCAGGGTTCACCCCTGCCTGAGCACTGGATCCCCTGTGTGTCACCTAGATGAACAGGTTTGACCCCTGGATGATCCAGGGATAAACCTTAGGTCTAGCTATGGCCTCAGTCTTCCTCCAGCAGTTTTGCATCCTATTTTCTTGATCGATGGGAGTTGCTGCTATCACACTGACCAATCAGGCATGAAAATAAGAAAAAATACCACACATACCATGTGGCTGCTCATACGCCAGTAGTACTACAGGTTGTCTAGTCATAGTTTGCAGCAAAGAACATGGTTTTGGAGAGGGAGATGATGCAAAGCAAGCAAAACAAAGCAAAGCAAAACTACTGCTATTTTCCCCTGCATTAGGAAGGTGTTGTTATTTTTCAAAACTGTTTGTCCTACCCTTTTATAGTTTCCAATGCAAACAAAACTGCTGCAAACTTTCCTGTATTGGAAATACAGGAGAAGTGAAGCAAGGATATACTGTCCTGTCCTCCTGTCATTCCCAGTGCAAGCAAAATTGCTGTGAATGAGTGTGCATTGGGAACTCTGGGGAGGGGTGGGGAGGGAAGAGTATGAGTGGGTTAAAGTAATGCACCTGTCAGAGAGAGAGAGAGAGACAGGAGGGTGTGGGTGGGTGTGACTATGAGTGTATTTGGTGAAGGCATCTTTTCTGGGGCTTCGCTACAAATCCTGAGTAATTTTGGTTTTTTAGGCTGCCTGTGGACATGTACCCAGAAGAAAGCCCCATTTAACTCAGTGGGACTTACTTCTGAATAAACATATATTGGATTGCACTGTTAACTGACTTAAACAAACAAACATGTGAACTGTAGAAAGCCTTTAGCACATGTTCAGAGACAATTGGACTTCAGGTCCATTTTTGAAAATAGAAGACAGTTCCTTGCTCAGGTTTGGAGCCCCAATACCTTAAGGAATTCCACTCCATATACCTGCCTACGCACGTCCTAAGATCTGCAGGGGAGGCTCTTCTCAAGGTGCCATATACTCAAGGTGACTGGGTTTGCATGCTCGCAGTGGGGAAAGAAGCCATCTGTTTCCCCCCACCATTTGCATTATTCCCTGTGCTGGAGCGTGGGTGGCATGTCGTCCAAACCCAGCACCCAGTGCAGCGGGGGACAAGGAGAGGTGTCAAACCTACCCTACACCCCACTATGTGTAGTAGAGGTTGTAGGGTGGGTATGAAGTTTCTCCTGCTAGGCTGTGTGCCAAGTTTGAACAATATGTCAATCTGCACTGTAGTGCAGAAATAATGTAAATGGTGGGCTGGGAGCCTTCT
The DNA here is from genome assembly GCF_023053635.1 of Elgaria multicarinata webbii. NCBI lineage: Eukaryota > Metazoa > Chordata > Lepidosauria > Squamata > Anguidae > Elgaria > Elgaria multicarinata. The sequence goes on from NC_086174.1 coordinate 88,490,072, forward strand.
CCGGTTGTGATGCCTCGTGTATGGAACATCCTCCCCATGGAGATGTAACTGGCGCTGATCTTGCTAGCATTGTAGTTCCAGGTCAAAGCATTTATGGTTTTCTATGTCTTTTAAGCTGGTAGGTCTGTTCTGTTTTTTATTGCCTTTTTATAGTTTTATGATTGTATTTTGTTTTGTTACATATTTACTGTTCACCACCCTGATACTTTGCTGAAGGGCAGTTTATAATTATCTAAATAAATAATTTTGCTTAAACAGATATTAGACTAGTACTGCTCAATAATGTATAGCGATAGTAGCTGTCACAAGATAAAGAATCAGTGATGTTAAGCTGCGAGAGAAAGAAAAAAAGGCAGATTTCGTATGAAAGATGCAAGATGTGACCATTCTTGTTATTGTGTTCTGTTTACACAATGTTACACAAAACAATCATGATTCAGAAATATACAAAAAAACAAACAAACAGGAAACAATCTTAAGGAACATGGGTGGGGAAGATGGTAATGCATTTAGAATATGCGACATAGAAGGAAAGCTTTAAGTATTTTAGTATGTTTAACTTAGAAAAAGAGTTTAAGGGTTGGGGGAACATGGTAAATATTCAAAATTTCTAAAAATAAAAATTGAGAAGGGCAAACTCGGATTATTGAAAAAAAATGAGAAATGGGAGCCAGAGGTTGCGAACCAGATTTTAGTCTGAGTTTGAGTTTAGTTGGCATCAGTAAACAATTCCAGACCTTAAGAACAGTTTTGCAGCCTTCATCACTGCAGATATTAAAGAGAAAATGAGCTGAGCACCTAGCTAAAATGAAAATATGGAATCATGACATGTGGGTCTCAGCTTTGCCAGTCACTGCATCAATAAGGGAACAATCCTATGTCCCCTAGACAGCATCTGGGGCCGTTGCTAGACAAGGGTTTAGCCCAGGCTGAAACCTGGGCTCACCCCTGTGCATGCAGATGACGCACAGGGGATCCCAGGGTCAGGCCGGGCTAAACCCTCCCTTGACCTGGTATAACCGGATCCACTTGTGGCCCAGTTTTTCCGCAGCCCTGGGTTGAGCCCGGGGCTGCGAAAAGTCTAGCTGGTTCAGCGGCTTTTTCCGACTATGCGGCTTACTTGCGAGTAGCCGGGAGAAGCCGCGCACTGGGCACAATGCTCCATAGGAGTGCTGTGCCCATCAGGCCAGGGGCGAGGGAATCGCAGGGGGGGAGAGAGATGGGGGCCGGGGGGGGAGCGGAGCCAGGGGGGGAGATCGTGGCTGGGGTGGTGGTGAAGGGGGCATCGGACATGGCGAGCGGGGGGGGGCAGCGGGGGGCATCAGACATTGTGGGGTGGAAATCGGGGGCAGGGGGGAACTGGGAACCCTTTAGTTTTTTAAAAAATGACTTACCTTTTCATTGGTGTGCTCCTGCGCACATGGCCCCTTTAATTTTTTTTAAAAAAATGGAGGATGCGACGGGGCTTTCCTTTCCCCATTGCGTCTGACGTGTGGAAAGGAGAGACAGCCCGCGCTACTTCTAGCGTGGGCTGGCTGCTCTTCCCGCATGGATTCTGAGGTAGGTCTAGCAAGGCCCTGGGACGACGACGACATAGGTTTGTTCAAATTCCTGGCTCCGAGCTTTCCTGGCTCTGAGCTGGGAGCCAGGAAACCATACTCCCAAACTCATCCCCTCATCTCTGGCATGGAGAGAACTGAGCTGGCTATCCTTCCACACTTGCAAAATGGAAAACAGAGTGAGGAAAAAGGTGTTCCTGGTATTAGGAAGGAGACTAGGGAATTGGGGCTACAAGCTATCTCCAGCCATCCCCAGTCTCTTTCCCTCCTTATCCCTGAAGACTCCGCTAGATGGGCGTAATTGCCCGTCTAGCTAAAATGCAGGGCAGCAGAAAGTGGAAGTGAAGATAGCTTCCATGCTACAGCTGCTCTGCATTGGATACTTGGCAGCCTCTAGTTCAGAGGATGCTGACTATCTTCATAGGACTGAGCCTTATATGACTAAATATGCAATCCGATATACGTCCACTCAGAAGGAAGGCCCATTCAATTCAGTGGGCCTTACTCCCAGTGAAGCGTGTATAGGATTGCAGCCTAAAGGTTTTAGTTTACTTTGGCATATGCGGATTGCTGTGTTGCATGAACGATGAAATGATCATATGACAACTTGTCTGTGCAGACTGCTCCGTTTAGTATTGATTGTGTTCCTTCAAGGCGTGTTGTTGCATGGCACAATGCAGGAAGAGTCTTCAGTTGGCTCTAAAATCTGGAAAGCCCCGTCATTTTTAGTGGTTTAGACTATGGGCTTATCTACACCAAGCTGAATATTGCACTATGAAAGCAGTATATAAAAGGCAGGAGCCATAACAAGCAGGATATAGCTGTATGAAAGCGGCATATGGGATGTATCAATGGGCCCCAACAGTTGTCTGTGCACTTCAATACAGCTATAAAGCAGCACTTCAATACAGCTATAAAGCTCCTGTGTTTTATATACCACTTTCATAGTGGAATATCCTGCTTGGTGTAGGTGAGCCCTATGTGGTTCTGTTTGACCTACTCTTGTTAATGATCTTTTTGTCCTTTTTCCACTTGCAGTGGAAATAAGCCTCATTATCAGTTCTGCTGATGCAGTTTATCTACTTTGTTTTCATGCTGTTGTTCTAAACCATCTTGCTGTTTTCCTGTCTATCTGAAGTTGTTGCATTAGGCTGTTTTTCAAAGGGAGAGGAAAACCTTATGAGACAAAACAGGAACTTCACTCTGAACTCACTGGATTGCCTTTTTGTCAACACTGACTAGGCTTTGTACACCATCTTTTTTGAGGAAATGTAAAGATGCAGAGTCGGAAACGACTGAACGAATAAACAACAAAAAAGATGCAGCATAATTCATTATGTAATTTAGATGGGTGGCCAGGAAGAATTTTTTTTCAAAGTGATAACCCAGCCATGTGTTCTCAGTTGCAATGCAGGTATTATGCAACTGATGATAGAAGTTGCTATAGAACAACTTGGCAAATTGTGATCATTGCAAGAATGCAGGGGAAAGAAATTCCACTGTCCAAGGTTAACAAAGTATGTGTTAGTTTCAACCAACATCAGTATTGAGTACTACTCTGATTTTAAAATAGTATGTTATCTGCATTCTGAACTAAGGATTTGCTTTGTAACATACAGAATTTGTAACAATACACAATTCAAGAAGCGGTCAGTAGCACAAAGGTTCAATCACAGAGCGAGGTTAGAGGCACAAGTCACTAGAATTGGTAGAAGACATTATTTCCAGCAATGGCTACACTAATATTGCAGATTTATATTGCCAGAGTTTCCTGAGCCCCATCCAGGGCTCAGCTGCAGTTTCTTATAAATCTTTCTCCCAAGGAGTCCTTTCCTCTTGTGGAGTCCTTCTTTCTATACAAGCACTTCTTAAATGAGTCCTACTGGCCTGCCTCTTGATGTGGCAACACTCTTGGGGGCTAGGTGGTTCACCTATGGTCATCTCCCCTGAGGGCCAAAGCTCCCCCAGGTCTCCTGCCATGAATGACTTGTTGGTTTTGCCCATCTCTGGGAGCTCTAGCTCCTCCTCAGAGGAGGAGGATTCCTCCCGTAGGGGAATGCCACATGTTGGGGATTTTTTCAAAAAGAAATGGCATAAGTGAGATCCACCAAACCTACCCCCTTCCAGAAATGAGCATTTCTGCTCGTTGGGGCATTGCCCATGGAAGTGCTAAACTTCCATTGCACACAGATGGGCAAGAATGGATATTGCCCTATGTTGTAGGTATACTACTGTGTAAATTCTGCAATGTAAAGTACTCTTGGGGAACCTTTATATCCCCACCTGATTGAAGGAAGGTGAGCTGAAGTCACAGATGTTGCACAGTTGAAATTACATTTTCAGGTCTCCAAAGCTACAAGAGCTCTTTGCTTCCTAGTCTTGCTCAACAATTATCAAAAAAAGCTTTCCCCTATTCAAAATTCCATAAACACTTCAGAGAGAGTGAGTTAGCTTGTCAAGTCAAAATAATTTATTTCAAAGCGAAAAATCCAACTCACTAGGGTAGGAGGGAATCAGCTGGGATTATTCCCCCTTCCCATACTTTTCTGGCCAGAATACAACTACATTTTTGGACTAAAAGTGTATACTATAAAATTACAATTGTCCAAAATCTAGTTATCCAAAAATGCTAGTTCTTTTATTTCCACTGGCATTTCTTCCAATATAAGAACTGCAGTATCTCAGCCACAGTAGGCGTTATATAGTCATTTAGTGACAGTTCTATTTTTTATTTTAGTTCATTTGTTTCTGCAGATAGACACTATACTTGTTTCAAGTGTCTCAGGATGCAGAGTGGTAAATAACAAAGGCAAATAGACCAGGGCCTTAGCTAGACCTAAGGTTTATCCCGGGGTCGCCCCTGCCTGCTCCCAGGATATCCTGTGTGTCATTTACATGAACAAGGATGACCCTGGGACAATACCGGGATAAACCCTAGGTCTAGCTAAGGCCATAGACTAGAAATAAGTACTCTACAGGTAACTCATCATCATCATCATCATAATACGGTTTATTCTGCTTGAACTTGCTCCATTGCTATTTTCCATTGAACAGAGAAGTTGTATATCCTAAATAGGAATTTAATTCTTCTTCTTGTTATTCATAAAAGACCATAATGAGAAACACAATGCCAACAGGAATTTTTGCTTACAAATATACTTTTGCTGGGTGGTTCCCACTAACATCAGTATATCTTCATTCCTACTCACCTTTCTTAGAGGAAATGGGCTAGGCACTAAAGACTATAAGAATTCACTTGAAGGAGAAAACTGATTTGCTTTGGATGACACAACAGCTTATCTTGGGTTAATTAATGCGGCTCATGCTGTCTGCCATTATGAATATGCAAGCCCCAGCTGAGATTTGCCATGGCTTGTGATGCAGTCTGGGCAGCTGGAAGTTATTATTATTATTTATTTATTTATTTATTTATTTATATAGCACTATCAATGTTATTTGAGGGTTAAACAACCCTTGCATAATAGGTAAGCCCGATGGTATAAAGCTAGGTCTGGAAAACCAAACCTACTTTCTTTAATTGGAAGCTGCATCCATTTCAAAGATATTCAAGGCGGGGAAGAACCCCAGAAGAATTTTTGAAACAAAGCATTAAGTTGTTTAAAATATTTGTCAGGTATAAGTAAAAGAATCCCATGCATAACATAAAGAATTTGAGGTATAAGGTTCATCTTAAGTGTGTTTACTTTACCCCACAGACTCAACTTTAATGGTCCCCATCTGTCTATATCTCATGTAATCTCACTAATCCATTTATTTAAGTTTATTTTGATCAATTGAGATATATCTCTTGGAATGAGTATTCCTAGATAGGTGATAAAATCAGGGCACCACTGAAATCGGCCATTAGCCAACACACTAGGAAATATACACTTTTTAACCTCTTCGCCTCACACCCTTCTCCTCCATATGTTCTGAAATGGATCAGTGATACTGCAGGAGGAAGAGAGTAAAAGGAGGGAGTTCTCTACTTCTCTTGCTCATATGCTCTTTTGCTGGTCTCCTTCCTTCCCCTCCTCCATGGCATTTCAGTCAGCCTGAGGTATATTCAGATATACCTTCCGATATATGCAGAATGGCTCGGATGTGTGGAAGCCATGTGTGGAAGGATTGTGCAAGTGAGAATAGCGGCATTCTTCTGCTTTGCTGTGCATTCCCATTTCTCCCTCTGTTTCTCTCTCCACTATATCCTTCTTCTATCTTCTTGCCCAGCAAAAGAAGTGTGAAGTGGCACTGCCGAGGGAATCAGATTTGTCCCTAAGTGCCACCTTAATGTAATTTTTCATTATTTATTCAAGCACAACTCACCACTAGAAAATTTGATTTCATAGCAACAAAGTTCTGTCAGGGACAAACCAGTGAAGTAAATTACTGAACAATAATTTTAAATATGTAGTTATGATTATTACTGCACAACATCATTATAACAATTTACTATAGGTAATGTTAATCTTCACAATACTGGCACTTCTTGACATTTGCATTTTCCACAATTTCTTGTGAGCAATTGTCTAAATGTGTTCCTTTTAGTGGTATATGCATATATGGCTTTGCACAGAAGACAGTAAAAGGTCTGTAGGTGGAATATGGAAATCATTGGGCAGAAACAACTCTTCTTGTTGGGGACAAGAAGAGTTGTTTCTGCACAATCTTCTAGAATGTTAGCTCTCGAATACTTCAGTGCTGTTCACAATGTAAGAAATATATTTGATGTGAAACGTAATTGCTCCTCACATGAAGAGGGGCATTGATTACTACCACACTGGTTTTAGATGATGACCTCTTTGTAAATAATATTCTAATCAGTATAGTCAAACTCCTCTATATACTTATGTGATTTGTTTCTCTACTGGACATGGCTTATCATACATTAAAAGTATAAGATTATAAAACATTATGCATTAAAGGTATATCTAAAATATTGATAATCCCATTTGCTGCTGTAGTTCCAAGATTTAAATGTCAGTGTACGCAGCCTGGATAGTTCTTTTATGCTTGCATCTCTAAGGAGTCAAAGTATCCATTGAGGAATACAAGCTCATGAGCTTTGTGCTCGGTCTGATCCAGCATGGCACTTCTAATGTTCTTATGTATGTAAATAACTTATAGAATACTGGTTCTTGGCTGGAATATCATGTGGAGGAAAGGATGTGTATACATTATTCTTTGTGTTTTGTCATTATTCTTGTATAGTAATGGCTTGGACATCTATTTTACTAGTTTTGTTCTTGAATATGCTAATTCTTGCCCAGTCCTTTTAAAATTGTGTTTCTTCAGTGCGGTGTAGTGATTAGAGTGTTGGACTGGGAGCCAGGAGATCTGGGTTTTAGTCCCCACTTGGCCATGGAAGCTCACTGCGTGACTTTGGGCCAGTCACAGACTCTCAGCCCAACCTACCTCACAGGGTTGCTGTTGTGAGAATAAAATAGAGAGGAGGAGGGTTATGTATGCCGCCTTGAGTTCTTCGGAGGAAAAAAAGGCGGGATATAAATGAAATAAATAAATAAATAAATAAATATGCTCTTGGAGAAAATGCTAGGCAGCAGCTCTATGTGACCATTAACCATACGCAATTGATGGGCAGATATGGAAAAGACCCCACCTAAATTTGTTTCTTAGGATTTGATTTCTTGTTTAAAAAATGTGTATTTATTGTATTTAATTCCTATTCTCATAGGGGATTCCCAGTGATCTCCCATCCAAGGTGCTGATCAAATCCACACCTGCTTAGATTCAGCCTTGAGTGCTCCCAAAACATTCATTGGCTCCTGCTTGAGATGTGTTTGCTCATGGAAACTGCAAAACAATGTAAGCAGTGTTTAAACTGCCAGGAACAGAACTGAATCTTAAGGTTTTCCCTTCCCTTGTGAAAGCAAAACTTGCAGCAAGCTGTGCCAACAGCTATACTGCTAATGGGAAAAGTTTGTTTTTATCAAATATTATGTCAAGATTAAGTGCTTAAAAATGAGAAGAAATCACATTCATAGCTATTTCTATTTTTATATACCAGAACCAATGATATGATTACTTATTTTGCTATTAGTATGAATATCATGATAAAAGTTCACAAATTAGTGCTGAGGCATGCCCTGAAATGGGTGCTGTGTTGTCTGTGAGGATCTCGTGTGCTGAATTGGAGCCCAGAAAAAGAAACCACATATGCCATAAGGTGAATCTCCAACTCAGAAATATTTTCCTTTCTTTACATGCTATTCATGACTTCAGCATTGCCCTCATAATTCAGAAGGCAAGCATGGAAATGGAGAATGGAATATTGAAACTGAGATAAATCTGGAGAATGGTCTTATGTATTCCAAAAGGAAATGAATTTAAAATGTGTGATTGGCATAAGTGCGTCGAGTGGCTACTGTTTCTCTGCCTCCTTGCACCTTTCATGATTCCTCTGTGATTAAATGACCATGTGTAGGCTACTCAGAAGTTTATGGGCTTATTTTAAAATCCTCTATTGGGCTGTGAATAATTGAAATCTTTTAAAGTACTAACATACTAATTCTCTATTTGAAAATAGTGTGATGTCCAAATAAGAAATGTTTTACATCAAATATAATTTTGTACTGAGATTTTATACTCCTAGACATAATCTGTCAGAAGTACCTAGAATTGTATATACCCTGAGGAGTCAAAGTGATTGAAAGAGGTGAAGAATATACAGACAATATGCACTTCTTCAGCAATTTGAAGAATAGTGTAATTTGAAATAAAAGTAATGTGTGTTTAATGGCTGCTTTGTCATTTTTGGTTCTTCTTCGTGGTCTCTATGCATCACACATATGGGCTTTGCGCCTGCGCAGAGACCGAACCGGAACCTTCTATAGCTTATGGAAACGTTTTTGGTGGGAACCCCTCCCCCCACGCTACCGCGCATGTCCATGGGGTTCCCGCCCTTACCTCAGTTCTTCGTCGTCCGCCATTGTGCCTAGACCTGTAGAACCAACTTCTAGCGTTTGTTTTTCCTATTTCTTCTCCTAAAATTCTTCAAACCTCTTATATTTCACCCGTATTTTCCTCTTCTCTTCTTAATATCTTCTTCTTCCTAAAATAATAATAATAATAATAAAAAAATTATAGTTGTTAGTAGTCTCCTCAGCGACTCTCAGTCGCAGCGGCCTGAGCCGCATGGCACTTAAGGCGCCATTTCGTAAATGCGTTAGGTATGGGGCTAAACTTCCCCCTACCGACGGGCATTCTTTGTGCGTTATTTGTTTGGGCGAAAGTCACAAAGTGGAAGCTTGCCATCATTGTATGGCCTTTACTAAGCAAACGAGGAAAAACAGAACAGATCGTTTGCGTGCCATTCTGTGGGAAAAGGCGCTCAGAGCCACAGACCCGACAACTTCAAAGCCGACTCCTGTAAACTGAGGTAAGGGCGGGAACCCCATGGACATGCGCGGTAACGTGGGGGGAGGGGTTCCCGCCAAAAACGTTTCCCTAAGCTATAGAAGGTTCTGGTTCGGTCTCTGCGCAGGCGCAAAGCCCATATGTGTGAATGCATAGATGACCACTCGAAGAACTACAGTTACAGGTAAGCAACCTGCATTTTTTAACTCTGCTCACTTACCAAAGTGCAGATCTAAAAAATAGTAATATTTATCAGAAGAGTTGCGTTAACTCTTTATTAATAGATGACAAACATGAGTGTTTGAAAAAGGACAATTATTTTTGCAAGTACCAGAGAAAGTCAACACAGTCTACTCTCAGCCCCACATACTGTTATGGGAGAAACCTCGGTAGTATAGTTATATACCCCACTTCTCTGAGAAGTAAAGAGTTCCGGGGGCACTCGTACGTAAGTTAATTTCATTTTTAAGAAGGAGCACAGGAGCCTTATGTTGGGCATTCATTCAGCAGGTAATAAATCTGCTAAACCTGAACCAGATTCTTAAAAACCTCTCTATATCTTCAAGTAACTTCAGCTAACCCTAGTGAGAAATTCTGTTTTCTGTCTCTGAATTATTCTTTGAAAACTGGTGTGTAGATCTAAGACACACATACAGGGTAACTAGAGTTTAATTTATATATTTAAAATATGTTTAAGTCACCTTTCAGGGCAAGAAAGCATCTCAAGTTGATTCACAATTCATGAAATACAATAAACATTCATAAAAATAAAAATAATTAGGGTGACCATATGAAAAGGAGGACAGGGCTCCTGTATCTTTAACAGTTGCATAGAAAAGGGAATTTCAGCAGGTGTTATTTGTATTTATAGAGAACCTGGTGAAATTTCCTCTTTATCACAACAGTTAAAGCCTGCTCTCTTTTAAATCTGGTCACTCTAGTATAGCTCCTGCAGCTTTAACTGTGGTGACGAAGAGGAAATTTCACCAGGTTCTCCATATATGCAAATGACACCTGCTGAAATTCCTTTTTCAATACAACTGTTAAAGATACAGGAGCCCTGTCCTCCTTTTCATATGGGCCTTAGCTAGACCTAAGGTTTATCCCGGGGTTGTCCCTGCCTGCTCCCGGGATATCCTGTGTGTCATTTACATGAACAGGGATGACGCCGGGATGATCCTGGGATAAACCTTAAGTCTAGCTAAGGCCATGGTCACCCTAAAATAATGTAATAATAAATTACCAATTAAAACAATAAAATTGACATCAAATAGAACATCAGATAGAACCAATTATTGTAGCCACTAATCCAAGACCCTAATTGATGGAGAAAAACCAGAGCTAGAGCATCAACAGACAGATGGTTGCTCAGCCTCTTCTTGTAGAACATAAATATCCTTTTTGAGTGAATCTCAGTTCAATTAAATACAACATTAGCTGTTATGTGTGTTTTTTGCATTTAAATTTGTTTAGGAGTTATTCTGATTTATTGTGAGTAGGCCTGTCTTGTAACATATTATTTTGGTCTAAATATACAGCAGAGTTGTTGTATATTAGTTGTTCAGTGTGGTCCTCCTCTGGGTGCCTTCTCCAAGGGAAGCTTGGAGGATGGCAACAAAGTAGAAGGCCTTTTCTGTGGTGCCCCCCCCCCCCCAATTATGGAACAATCTCCCTGATGAGGCCTGCCTGACGCCAACATTGTTATCTTTTCGGCGCCAGGTTAAGACTTTCCTTTTCTCTCAGGCATTTAACAGCATATGTTGAGTTTTAACTGACTCTGAAATGAGCTTTAGCCTGGCTGAGTGTTTAAAAATTGTTTTTAAATGTTAGCTGTTTTTATGCTTTTGTTTTTAAATTTTGTATAATGATTTTTAATGTTCAATCTTTTTAATCTAACCTTTTTAATTTTATAAATTGCCCAGAGAGCTTCGGCTATGGGGCGGTATATAAATGTAAATAATAATAATGATTTTGAAGATTATGTTCATATTTATTACAAGGAACTATTAATTTTGCAACTGCATGAGTTCATCAGTATTAAAAGATAAGAATAGCTTATGTTTCTTTAAATTTTGATTTTTGTTGATGTTAAACATGGGTCATTTTTACTGAATTCTTCAATCCACTTTTCTGATATGCAGGGGTATCCAGAGATTTCATTCACATTCACTGTTGGAAACATCTTGCATATGATTCTGTTTTAAGTTCTTGTAAAGATAATAATCAGCGAGAAGTTAGATCCACTAATGTAAAAGAGATTATCATAAAACATACTATTTCATATTGAAACACTGCACAATACTTTAAACCCTAAAAATGATGGTTTCTGAACATATTCAGTCTTCACTGAATATGTGCAGTTGGCTTGTTTACACAGGGAAGCATATCCAAGGTAGCTAACATATTTGTACAGGAAGTGGATTCTTGGGTGTGTTGCTAACTGCATCCTGTTGCTGGTTAGCTGAGGCCATTCTGGACTCCACTGAATTCTTTCTGTTCTCTAATCAGCTCTTTCCAATATTATTGCTATAGCACCATGCCATGTTCTACCACAGAAACAGAAAAATTGTGTCGCTTACGAGCTTACAATCAGTAGAAAAGACTAGAGGGAGGGGAGAGAAGAAGGAGGCAAATCTAACAAAAGATGGGTGTGAGAAAGTGTAGTGACTACGTTCTCTCACAGCTTTGTTTAAGGTAGGGGTCCACAGCCTTTTCATTCCTGAGGGCCACATTGGGTAACTGCTGGGTGCTGCACATGTGTGTGCGTGCAAATATACATAGACACATGCACATTCTCACACACCACTGACTCACTCACACTGTACTTGTCTTGTATACATTCTAACATTTTAAAATTAGAGAGAGTGGTGGGCAACCTGTGCTGCATTCCCTTTAACCTGCCAGGGCCCCCTATGGCTTCCCTCAGAGTCACAAACTACCACCCACTCATATCCACACACTTCTCCACTCATTCACACACATGTGTCCCCTACTCACTTATACATCCCCTCACATCTGCTCACTCACAGCTTTTACCATTCCCTTCCCTATGCTGTAGCTGGGAAAAAAGAAAGAAAGAAAGAAAAACACACACTCAAGGAACAGGCTCTTTGGTTCTCACTTTAGAAGCCCAGTTCCTAAAGCATCCTAGGAAGCAAGCAGCAACCTTTGAGCATTGCTTCCTAATTGGGTCTAGGAATGAGGAATTTCTATGAAGAAATGATAAAGGGAAGGATGCATTTGAGCATGTGCAGAGTGCTGTTCCCTCACTATTGAGTAACTTCAGTACACTTTTCTTTGGTTGTCCAGAACAGAGTTTCAGACAGGATTAAGCCCTGTAGCCTCAAATACAGCTGTGTGTGTGCAGAATATAGCTTTAAAAATGTAAACCACAGTATATCATAAATGGGTATTAAGAGTGAATTAAAATATATTAATCCAGTCTGTTGTGTCATTACTGGTTTTTTTTTGTGAAGCTAGGAGGTTTGTAGTTTCATCACATTTCATAGAGTTCATACAGTCATGGATTCGAGTTCTTCCCATTTCAGCCAAGGACTCACTGTGTAGCTGTGGACAAGTTGCTGGGTTCTCTCCAGAGTTCTGCAGAGTGGAAATTTGCAAATTCGATACTCCTGTGGATAGAACTGAGCCAGAAGACAGTGGGGGGAAGAGATGTTTTTGTTGATTCTCCCTTTTGCCTTCAATGCTTTATGTCCCCCAGATCTGCTCCACAGTGTCAGGGGACCCTCCGGAACAGCATGGCAGATGATTCTGGGGGTTGCTGGAGAAAGGAGAACCATGAAAAACTGCACTTCATGGGGGAGGCTCAGTTCCTTCTGTTCATGGAGGGGCAAATATGGATCCAGGCCATTGTCTCTTAGCCTCAGTTTCTTATCTATAACATGGGAAATTGGCCTACCTTGGAGGGGGTTCAACACAATAATGACCATTTGAAAATTAGGCACTATAAAAGTGGTAAATAGTTGGAAGCTGTCTCTCGATAGCTATGGCTTCTGGGGTTCATCATGATGATTGTGGGTGGTAAGTAGGAACAGACTGTCTATTCAAAGATAAGCTAACATGTTTAAAGGGTACATGGATTGCACGTTACTGATTAGTTACACAATACATTAGTCTGTAGTGGCATTCAGTACTCATACTGTAACTTGGCTCAATAATTTGAATGGTAATGATGGGATGTCTGATGTTTAAAAGAGGTGAAAGATGTCAGAGGAGGAAACTAGACTATCCTGCTGCTGGGTGAAATTCCATGGAGAAAAGCAAAATGCTTGCAACCAGTTTTCTTTCTCCCAACTAATGCACAGTGCAGGAGGAAACTCTCTTGGCAGCATGTTGTATTGATTTCTGTGTTGGAGACTGCAAGTCGCTAAGATTCTGTAACTGAAGACTGCAATTAGTTGGAAATGAACTGGATGTAAATCAAAATGTCTTTGTAGACCAACCTGCTCATTTTGGATTGGACTGGAGTTTAAGATGCCTCTCTTCTTTTTGTATCACTGCTAACCGTTGCTAAGCAACTGAGCATTAAAGAGAATTATACAAATGTATGAGTGCTTATCACATTTAAGTGTACTGTAACATTTTTTTCCCTGCCATGAAAGGAAGATAGAAAATGATGTGCATGACTTTTTGCTACAAGACTAATCATATATTGATAAATTGTGGGACGTCTTGAAAAACATAGAGATCAGTCAGGTGGAGTTGGACATCAGCCATTTGTGCCTCTAGAAAATCTCCTTCTTCTCTAAATAAATGTAAAATTGAGATTTAAAAAAAAATACTTGGACTTGTTCTTCTGCATAGATTTGAAGGTGTGAGGCATTAAACCCTCTCCCTGATATCAAAGGCTGACAGATTTAGGGCATGATCCAGCCAGAATTAATCACTTAGGGGTCCTGCTGATTTTAGTGGGAAAGATTAAGCATGTGTTTAACTCCCCCATTGAAATAAATGGAAATTAAGTGCTTAATACATTGTGTTTCTGCTTTTACTATTGAAAGTATCCCTAAATGATGGTAGAGTATTTACATAGCTGTTACTGTAATCTGTTTTCACTTATTGCAAAAAAAGAAAAAGAAAAGGTGGAACAATATATAGATGTTTTAAAAAGTCACATTCTTTGGGTCCTTAAGTATAGCCAAGTCAAATTGCTTGGCTGTCAGTCCTCACTGTTGTCATAAGAAAGAAGTCGTGCAGGTCAAATGAAAAAAGGGCAGCAGGATCAAACAAAGATTCTAAAGAAGCTGTCTTAGCTGCAGCCACACACCTTGCAATATGGGCATGATAAGTGCACCAAAGGGGCAGGGACAATATCTCCCACTTGGCAATGTAATCCTCTCTCTGTTAAGTGTTGAACTGACACTTGTCAGTGCTCTCCTCACTTTCAACACTTCCCCAAGTTTCCAGCAAGTCTGGAAAGGCTGCCCCCGTTTTCTCAGCTTCTTCTCAGAGTAGTTACTCCTGTTCCACAAATTTCCCCTCTGTTTACTGCCTAGTCTTGAAATATGTGCAAATTTAGAGGCTGGAAAGTAAATGGAGGGAAAATTTGCCCAGCCTTTAAATCTGCACACATTATTCCTCTGTTTCCTTCCTAACTTCTAAATTTGTGCAAATGAATGGGCAAAATAGTAGTGAATTCCTTTTTTTAAAAAAAATGAACGCTGGGAATCCAAGAATTATAGTTCATCCAAGGGGTAAGGGAGCTCCCTCCTTGTCCTCCCTTATTGGGCTTGATGTCCCAAGCACATCTCCTCAAGAGTCAGATGTAACATTTTGCCTCATATGTTGGGTTCCAGTCCTCTTCTGTCACTGTAGAACATAAATATTCATCATCATCATCTGCTTTTGTCTTTCAAAAGGGACATTATTTCAAAAGGGACTTTGCAGTTCAGTACAAGGGCTACTATACTTTGAAGAAAACAGGTGTGTTGGGCGTATAGATGTTGACAAACAGGCTCCCCTGATTTGCCACCAAAATGTTTTGCAGCTAGGAATACACTAGAGTACTGTAACAGAGAAAAAGTATATATCTTCAGAAGTTCCATTAAATATCTAAACTAGTTGTCAGGGCTGGGCCGATTTAGTGTGGAATTTTTCATATCTTGGTTTCATTAGCAATTGGAATACTTGAATATGAAGTCCTAGAAACCCGATAGTAGCAGTTGATATGGTAAGTTCTATTTCCCCAGACTCAAGGTTTGTCCTACAAGTACCTGAACGCTTAGCAAGCAGGGCTGTTAACAGTCTCAGTTTTATTTCCCTCTAGATCATCAAGGGCTGCCCACAGAATTTATTTATTTTTGTTTACAAGCCTGATGTTGTTACACAGCCAAATGCCATTGGTTTATTGACAAAATATTTATTTGACACTACAGTTGTTGCTACAACAAACTAGTTCAGTGGTATCTTGTTGTAGAGTAGTTGATGCAATTGAAGGTTTAAAATTACAGCAGCTTTGTGCATCTTAATTCAGCAAGATTAATTTCACAGTTCTCCAAAATTGATTGTCCCACCTGCGGAAAAGGCCTCTAATCCTGTGGATAATCCATTGGCTTTCAGCATTTACACCTAATAAGAATGTAAACTTGCCACGCTCAGAACTTGGCTTTTTTTGGAATTTTCATTTCACAATAAATTCATTGGGAAATCTGTGTTGTGCTAGGCAATTACAAAAAAATTCTAGAGTAAATGAATCTAATTGCCAGTTTTAAAATCATTGACCCTTTATTTACAGAGAACAAATGTCCAAATAAGTAGGAGTGCTACTGACATGTGATCACATTTCAGCAACCAAAGTTGAAAGAGCAAGTATCTGTATTTACTTATTTTCAACAAAAAGTAGAAACTGCATAATGCACCCAGATCAGAACATCATAGAGCAAGTGTGTAGCAAATGTGGATTTCACCATGTATTCCTAACAGTTTGTAGTTAGAGTAGTATATACTTGAAGGTTGTCTCTACAACAAAGCACTAAACCAAATGGCCTCTATTGCAAAGGGTCAGATGAGGCAAGGGGACCTGATCTCTACTTACTAAGTAAAGGATGGGTAGATGGTGTGTGTCTCCCCCACCCACCCCGGTTTCTATGTTCCTTGTGCTATGTCCATCAATCAAAACTACTATCCTGAAAATACTTTGGAACCTTGACTACAGGAGGTCAGCAAAAACATGCTGTAACAAGAACACAAGAATGATTCTGTCTATTTTTAAATTAATATACTTAACCTTTTACATGAGAGAGGAAGCCCTGCATGTTTTCTACCTCTCTACATGATTTGCAGTTGCATCTATTATTCTATGTAGACTGGGATGGGAAAAAAAGATCTTATGAATTCAATACAAAGCAGTGTGTTTTTATAAGCCTTGTATATATTATTTATAAAAGTTTGTTATATTGGTGTTCTGTTGTTGTCTCTACATAATAAACTCACACTTGGGTGCATCAGTGGATTGGCTAAGGTTAATTTTTAAACACATAGGCAGGATATCATGTGATCTCTCTTCTACTTATCACTATACTAGACTACAAGTTATATATTTTATTTACAGAACTTACAGTTTTGCGGAAGAAATGTGGTTAGGTTAACCTACCTTATGTAATAAGTTCCACTGAGGGAATTGAAAATCCTAGTAAAAAGCCAAATATGATGTTAAGGAAACTTACTTGAATTGTCATTTTGACTGGAGATCTACAAAGATTTGGTTTTGAATCAGTATGTGAAATTCAGTGCTCCTCTTCCCATCAACAGCTTCTTCTGGCTATGCTCGCTGTGAGGTTTTGCGAGGCCCTTAAGATCCACTGTGCTCTTAACCAGTGTTGTGTAGTGTTTAAGAGTGTTGGACTGGGACTTGGGAGATCCAGGTTCTACTCTGCACAGCCATGAAGCTCACTAGGTGGTTTTGGACCAGTCACTGACTGACAGGCTAACCTACCACACAGGGTTGTTGTGAGGATAAAAGGGAGAAGAAGACCTTGCAAACCTCCTTCCATTCCTTTCAAGAGAAAAAAAGATAGGATATTATTATTATTATTATTATTATTATTATTATTATTATTATCATCACCACCTTGTGGCTCTCAGTGACTACAACATAGTAAAGAAATGCCTTGTTGAACCTGCGGCATACCAAAACCTTTGGTTTACTTGCAGCCTGGTCAAACTGGGTTCGTTTTTGACATATATAATTTTAGTGCTATATCAGAATTTTGGGAGTGGCAAGAAGCACTTTTTAAAAAAGAATGTTCTTATTGCAAGGATTAGTTCCAGTGAAGCAAAGTCATTCACTTGCGAAAAGGTGAGGAGGAAAGAGTACAGTCCGACTTAAAGTTGAGTATTTCATTTGAACACGTTTCAATAAAGTGTTGGTTTTGACATGTTCATAGAACTTTATTGTCCATCATCTTCATGACTTTAGAAGGTCATTATCACTGGACATATTTCTGGCAAATTATCACTTGTCGTCACTGGGTTAAAATTCTTACACTATCCAGATTGACACCCACCCTCTAACTATATATAATGCACTGGAATTCTTGATGCCAGTAATGTTCTCCACTTAGCTGTCTAATAAAATTTGATTTGAAATTGGATTTACATACTTCTATAACAGGATTGGCAAAACCTGCTGTGGCTTGTTTCCTTGTCCTCTGCAGCAAAGTTTATAAAATTGTCAGCACTTTTAGTGTTTATAACATTAACTGTATTTTAAAAATGTAGGTTTTGGCATTTTATGAAGATTTTTGGGGTCTGATCCTTTGTGGACTTTTCATCATTGTGTGGATGCAAATTGTTTCTGGTTTCAGCAGTTATTCCTAATTTTCATTGGTTTAAATGGGGAGTGAAACTAGTCCTAGACCAGATCTGAGAATTTTCATCTGGTTTATCCTTTGCAGCTTTAAATCTGTGTCTATAGGTCTCGCAAATGTATTATATCTACTATTTTTAAAAAAATGATAGCATGCACTCAAACTGAAGTGAAAGTGTTTGTATGTGCACGCATGTATCGGTAACAGTATTCTTGCATGGGCTTCTCCATGAGTAACATCCTCTGTCCTTTTCTACTGCATGTTGAAACATTTAGCTGTATCTACAAATGCAAAGAATGTGTCAACAGCTTAATCACTGGTCCTGGTTAGTTATTTACAGCTAACCTAAGGTCACTTAATTTAAAATAAAATACTTTCTGGTGAGTGTTTATTTTTACTGTTTTAGAGCTACTCTTCACTGTTTATTTTCTATTTTTATTTGGTACTTTTTTATTGGCTCAATTTGCATATCGTGCTTTAGCAAGTTAGCAAGACGTAATTGAGCCTCGCTGCATTTCCTCCAGCACCTTGTGTCTTTAAAATTATCCCTTCTTGCTACTGGCTTCTTAAAGTTGGTTTATCAGGCTGTTTGTGTACTCTTTTGTCATCATGCACAAAAGCGTTTTGGCTCTCTTCCTGAATGATGATATAAAGCACTATCTCTGAGGCTTCTAAAAATCACTACTCGGAGGTATGTGTGTTGCGTACGCACGTGCTAGGTGTCGCATTTCACCCTAGTAGCTTTGCTGTGGGCCAGATGTCATTGCAATATGGGATTTGCTGTTACTATTAGGTGACACAAGAAAACAGATTAGAAGCTGCACTGCGCAAAATAGCTCCCTGCATATTTCCTCTTCAACCTCCCCTCCCTCCAGGGGGCCAGAAAACTTTAAATTATTAACACCAGTAGACCAGACTGAAATAGCTTAATTTACTGAACTGGGTTTCAGGAGACTGAATAATTAAAATATGTCTTGATGGATGGTCCAAAGAGTTGATATTTATATTCAGACATGATATTTATCTTTGATACATTGCTCTCTTGTTTGTTGTAATTCTTTCTAAAGCTCTTCCATTTCAAAGCTGTTTACATACCTAGCTGATTTACCTAGTTGACATTAGTTAGACACACTAAACTCAAACTACTTTTAGGGAATGCCTAACCTCAAGAGGAGGAAGGAATGCATTTGAATGCATCTATTATTGGTGCAATCATAAGCACAATTACTAGGGAGTAAGCTCCACTGAGCTCAGTGGGACTTACTCTTGAGTAAACATGTATAGCGTTGCATTGCATGAGAACACACACACACACACTTTTCTAATTTTTAAAATAAACACTAGCAGTGAAAATAACTGGCTTCTTTGGACTTTTCTGTGGCATAAGCTAAGTTTGGTACCATGGTGATATGTTCTATAATTAGCTAGACAGTTGGCAACATTACTATTTAATATTCATTATTTGCAACTTGCTTTACAAATTGATTGTGATCAACTGTGATTGATTATACAATAGAAAAATAACTTTTTTCTTTCTTTCAAGGTGGATGCAGTGAGAATTCAAACACCTCTAGAAGCCTCCAGTCAAATAATTGACTGATTAGTTCATATCATTAGTTCATATTACATCCATCCCTCTCCCCTCATAGTCCTTGTAGCCCCTTTAGGGATGGATAGGCTACAATCCTACTAGAACCGCAGAAGTTACAATTGACAACTACTTAAAGATATAGCAGCCCTGGCAGATCCTAGACTTCATAACCTTATGTCTCTTTGCCCCCCCCCCCCCCCAGCCTTTCAAACCTGCCTGCCTGCCTCCTTCCTGCCAAGAGTGCAGACAACCACCTGTCCCTAAACTACCTTCCCCAACCTATTGCCCTCGATATGTATTTGGCTACAACCTCAACATCCCCAGTCAGCAGGGCATTGGTCGTGCTGGTTGGGGATGATGGGGGTTGCAGTCAAACACATTTGGAGGTCGGTGGGTTTGGGAAGGCTGCCCTTAAAGCAAATGTGAGGTTTTGCCCCAGTCCAATTTACTCCTTGGCACGTCCTTCCATCAATTTCATGTCTTCAGCACAGTTACTTACTCCAGGGGTCCCCAACCTTTCTGGAGCCCTGAGCACATTTGGGAATTTGAGAAACTGCTGTGGTCACCTTCAAAAAATGCCTAATCAATGGTTCATCACTTTGGTGTTTACCTGTTGCTTCTATGGATCTTATGCTGCATCTTATTCAGCAAAAACTTTTGTGTCTGTTGGACACCACAACATCTTTTTAATAAGGGATTGTCTAATTTGGCTAATTGCTGGCAGTGCAATGCAGTTAATGCTTCTTTTAAACATATTTTTGTAATGTCCAGTAGTTGCTTCTTATTATATGGATTAATTTTGTACTGGCACAATCTTTAGTATTCACTCTTAAATTATTTATCTGCTTCATGGAAATTAGCAAATGGTCAGCATAAATACATTCTCTGTGTCCTTTTGACAGCTAAAATTTAGATATTACAATAGTGGAAAGATAAATACCTTAATGGACTGAGGCCCTTAAAACGTTTTCAGTAATTGAATGGGTGACATATAGACGCAGCATTCAAATGGATACTTATTTGGATGTTTGGCCTGTGATTGCATCCATTGCTATGGGTATATGTACGTATATTAAAAACATGGAAAATTATGTTTTTAAAATTAAAAAGTGTTGTGGGACCCATGTTGGGGACATGTCACGGGCATCATTGGAGGTGGTTGTGGGCACCATGGTGCCCATGGATGCCACATTGGGGCCTCCTGGTTTACTCAGTTCCCTGGTTCCAGTTCAGTGACAACTTTGGTTAATGTCCTTTAGGTTGCAATCCACTTGCCTGGGATTGCAACCTAAAGGATAAAAAACAAACTTGTTCACTGAACTCAATAGGACTTACTTCTGAGTAGATATAGTATAAGATTGTGCCATTAATATCTTGTTCTTTCTTTCACCTCCCCTTCCACATACATCCCTCCTCCTAACTTCAAGTATTGTCAGGCTGTTGTCTTTACCATGCTTAACTCTGGAGTTGATCTGGGTCATGGCTTTCAGTGCAACTTTAATAATACACTTTTGGTGTACATGAGTTGAGCCCTCTATTGCCTGGAGCATCCTGAGGGAACTGAATTGCTGTAAGACTTCAGTTAATTAAACACGATTGGCTACTTGCTCTCTTCTGTGATGTTGTGGTGATTCATGAAACAATTGAAATGATTTCTTTTTGGTTGTTGACTCTGGTTTTGAGAAAATGGTCATGAACACATCCACTGATGAAAGCTGTTTAGAACTTTCCAGATAAGAAATATTTTGAGAAAGTCTTATCAGTGGCCTGGCTTAGGAGGCTCTGCTGCCTATTCCTTCTTTGCCCTACAAACCTCCCTTTATCCCTGTGTTTTCTATACAATTTACTATGGTAAGTAACTTCAGAAAAGTGGTGGAGAATATTGTTGCCTTTGAGCATAGGTGTCTCCTCCTTGCACTGTGTTGCCTATGAGACATCTGGACCCTTTTGGCAGAAGCAACATGTGGAACACCGGCTGCCCACAGTCAGTGTGAGGAACAGTATGTGATGGGAGTATTGAATATTGAGAAATCCCATCAGGCAGTCTGACAGTGGCCACAGCTAGACCTAAGGTTTATCCTGGGATCATCCAGGGTTCACCCCTGCCTGAGCCCTGGATCCCCTGTGCGTCACCTAGATGAACAGGTTTGACCTCTGGACGATCCAGGGATAAACCTTAGGTCTAGCTATGGCCAGTGTCTGACCAAAATAAAAGTCAAAACATCTTATGGCATAAATGGCTGTGAATTGGAGCCCTGAAATCAACACACCTATTTGCAATTTTTGTACACATCACTATGATAAATTGATATTACAGCATTTCCACTAGAAGCATATTTTATACGAGGTCATGCTCTTCTGAGTAAAGGTGTGAATGTACCTATTAAAGACCACCTGTTCATAGCTGGCTGAAATAATACAGCAAGTATAAATAATGAGCTAAATCTGCCCTCTAGCTAGAACTTCAATCAAATTTAAAATGGCTCCCTAGTGTACAATTTACTACATTAAATATTAATAATTGGCATAAGAGAAGCTGCCTAAAAGGCTTACTTAGACCTGGTTTGCATGTCACAAACCGTGGTTTGTTAAACCATAGGTTAAGAATTAAGCAGGAGCAATCAAACTTGCTAGTTCCTGCAGCCCAATTGCTTCTACTGCAGCCTGGCAGAGCTAAAAAACACAGGGACATTCCATCACTGAACAAACCATGGGATTGAAGAACAAATCATGGATTACAGATCTGGGTTGTTCATCTTCCAACAACCCATAATTCCGAGTTCTGATGTCACAATAAATATCCCAGGGATGGTTATTTAGCTTAGTGGGAATGGTTAGTTGGGAGCCAGCACATTTACTTGCTCCCACATGTTCATGATTACCCAGGGTTTAAACAACTCTAGGTAGTTGTGATATGAACATACCCAAAGCCAGGAGAACAAATTACTTTGGTCGTAACATACTTACACAGTTAAGTGGAAAAGAGCAAAGGTTGGAATTTATAGGCAGCCTATACAAAAACATTTTGCTGGAACCTCGATTGATACTCTTCTCTCAGGAGTTAAGCACTCAGTGCTTCTGAAGGGTGGGTGCTGATAATTATAGTTCTTGTTTCCCCCCCCTTCCTCCCTGAAGAGAATAGTATTAGGTCAACCCCTAAATAAAGTCACAAATATCTTTAATATTCTTCTTCTTGTGTCCATTTAATTATGATTTTTCTGAAATCATTAATAGTTTGTTCAATGTACCATCCTATAGTGGCGTTTAAAATTGTAGATTTAATGAAATGGATACTTTGTATTTGAAGTCCTGTATGTAAATATATGTACAGCTATATTTTATACATAGCTTGAGGTGAAATCTGACACTTAATTCTATCCATATTGCTGCCTCTGTTCCTGGTCTTTCTCAGGAACTCATGTTTTAGTGAAATGT
This sequence comes from Elgaria multicarinata webbii, assembly GCF_023053635.1. NCBI lineage: Eukaryota > Metazoa > Chordata > Lepidosauria > Squamata > Anguidae > Elgaria > Elgaria multicarinata. The sequence continues at coordinate 88,512,862 of NC_086174.1, forward strand.
TGGGCATTCCAGAAGGGTTTACTTGGCAAGGTTAGCTGTGCCTGGCCTTCATTGTATCTTGTATAGTGTTAAGCAGTGCTTGGGTGGTTAAGAATAGTGTTGCTGTTTCACAGCAATTTGTATTAAGAATGCAAGTCTCCAATTTGCTGTAATGGAAAAATAAAGATAATTTCTGTGAAGTTGTGTCACCAGGAATATGGAAATGCATGCATATGTGAAGGGTAAAATAGTTTCATTGGATTTCATTATCCAGGGGATACGAAATGCAGACATATACATAATAGACAGGCAGTGGACTGTAGAAACTTGCAGAAGGATGAACTGTTGTACAGTCTATGGAATTTATTGTCTTGGTTGTAGTTTTACTGCCAGCATTTTAATAAAATGAACATGTCAAGCTATGCTGCCTCCCATAATAAATAATATTGGGATGCCAGTTTAGCATCTGGCTTTATACATATTTTTTTTATCCACAGCAGATGACTGTGCCTTAAATTGCCATGTATGGTTTTACATCAACAAATGTATAGTTATATTCCAGTATCAGTTGCTAGGGAACATGGGCTTGAGGGTACTGTTACACCTGTGTCCTGCTTGTGGGTTCATGGTCAACTGCTAGTTGGCCACTGGGTGGACAGAGTGCAGAACTAGATGGACCCTTGGTCTCATCCATCCAACACGACTCTCCTTATCTTCTTATCTTCCTTATTAGGAAGTAGAGTTTATGGCCTTACAGGCACTTTTTCTCAAATGTGTCTGCTGTGATGGTGAATGTGGATGGGCACTCCCGCTGTCTTTTCTGCCCTGGAGAAGAGCATAAAGTGCACACTTGTGTTCATTGCTGGGCTTTTTACTAAACAAGCCCCATGTAATCAGTCAGACAGACTTCATGCAGTGGTTTAGAAGAAAGCACCTGAGGAGGTAGAGGTCCAAAAATCCTATGGTGTTGTCTTCAACTATCTCCTCGGATGGCCCACAGAGCTTAATTCTAACTCACAACGGCCAGTACATACGTCAGGATCTGCTATGTCATCTAGTGTGACATGGTTGAGACTATCAATGTTGATAAAGTATAACTGGCTTGATATACAGGCTAGAGTCAACTGCTCTTTTGGGAAAACTGTCCTCTCCTCTGTTCTACTAAAGGACACTAATCCGTCTCCAGTAAGTAAGCTTGCTACTTGCCCATATGTGTGATGCACAGAGACCATGAAGAAGAAAGTCAGGTTGCTTACTGTAACTAGTTCTTTGAGTGGTCATCTGTGCGTTCACACAACCTGCTCACTCTCTCAACTTTGGTATCAATGTCGATTTTGATGTTGGTACTGAGATTACTCCCAGTTCTGAGGCCACAATGCACAGTTTCCAGGAACGGAGGGAAAAGGCAGGAACCTGTTAGGGACATATGCACTAGGACAGTGGGAGAGCATTCCCACCAAAAATTCCTCAGCTATAGAAGTTTCCTGAATGAGGTTCTACACAGGCACAAGAGCCCCATATGTGTGAATGCACAGATTACCATTCAGATGAGCAACCTGGCTTTACTACATCTGAACTGGATCTTTGTATTCAAAAACATTTTTTCACAACATTCCAGGAATGCCTTTTTATAATATTAGACTCTTATTTACTCACCTTTTTTCACAAGTTCTGCATGGGTATATAAAGATGATCCCGATCATCCCTGTGCAATAGCTTTATTGCAGGCATTGTGTTTGATTCCTTAATCCATTACAATTGGGTAGTTGCATTTTTCATTCAAAGAAATTGATATGTACAGAACATCCCAAAGTGAAACTATTGCTTAAAATTGTGCAGAGGTAGATGGCAGGGGGGAGAACAGATAAGACTAAATGTAGTTTAAAAATAAAGCTTTCATGTGTGATTAGCTTTGACTTACAACTCATGTTGACCAAACTTTTCAGTATGTTCCATTTTCTAAAGAGTTACTTAAATTAGAAGACGTACTAAGTGGAGAAAAACTGAAGGGGAAATCTGAATGAACTTGGGCAGCTTGCCAGTATTAGTACCACAAAACTGATGCGCTAGCAGGATGACCTTCAGTCATGGATGAATTGTGACCTACAGTGAGACAGAAGGTCGATGCAGAATAGGATGACAAGGTGTCAGAAAACTAGTCAATGAAACTATAGCAGACAACATCTTTATATAGATTTGTATTGAGAGCATCTTACATTGGTGGGAAAAAATGCCACTGTAAGTCAGTTTGGTATTCTGGATATTCATATTCTGGTTTCATGTTCTAGAAATCTGTGTTTGATTAACTCATTTGTCAGCTATTCTCACGCTGCTTTTGGATTCTCCTTAGACAGTGTTGCCACTCCAGCTCTTGTAATTGTCACTACAGTGTTGGCATGTCATTGCATCTTGTAGTTTAATGGAATTGTTAACAAAGTACAATTGTGAATTTTCACAATCTTAGATTTACTTTGCTAAATAATTTAAAGAAAGGTAACCATGTTAGTCTATCATAGTGATGTGGCACCTTAAAGACTAACAATTTTATCCAGGCATACGTTTTTGTGGACTGTAGTCCACTTCTTCAGATGCCTGAAGTATTATTGAGAGTTATCTGAAGGATCGTCTCCTCACATATGTACCTGCCCAGACCTTGTGTTCATCTTCAGTGGTCTTTCTCTGAGAGCCCCTGCCAAGAGAAGAGAGGCAAGTGGCTACCAGGAAAAGGGCCTTTTCTGTTGTGGCACCCTGGCTGTGGAATGAGCTTCCTAGAGAGGTTCGCCTGGCACCTACATTGTCCTCTTTCTGGTGCCAGGTGATATTTTTCCAGGCATCTTAGCATTCCAGATTTCTTAGCTTTGCTGTTTTAAATCTGCTATTGCAATTTAAATTTCTGCACTGCTGCTAGGTTTTACTTTGGTTACACTTCTTTGCTGTAGTTTTAAGCTGTTATATTTTGTATTTTAAGCTGTATTTTGGGGTTTTAATTTCTGTGAATCACTTAGAAAACTTTGGCTGTTGGGTAATAAAATACATACATCAGGCAAGGTGATACAAAGAGCGGGGGTGGAGGGGAGAGAGAGAGAAAAAGCAGAGTTGTTAAAGTCACGGCGTCTGCACGACTGCAGTCTTGAGAGGAAGGGGTGGGGGAAGATCTGTAGACCGTCAAATAAGGATCTAGAAGATGGTGTGATAGTTTCAGTTTCTCTTGGAACTGACCTTAGAGCTGCTGGGAGGAAGAAAGTCAAATTAAACCACCACCACCAATTTTTGCAAATATAAAATTCAGCTTTTTGTTCAGAACAGTTTCCCACAGGCTCCTTTCCTAGTGGAGACAGAGAAACTAGGCAGTCTACATATTAACAAACCCAGAGTTGCGTTTAGATGCTGTACAAAGTCAAAGAAAAAAAGCTATTAGAAGCCAAATTGTGTAGCTTTATAGAGGATGTGCCCTCAGACGATAAAGTCTTAGCTTCAGGTGGTATGAAATAATTTTCCTTTGATGGAGGGTCCAGCTATCGAGCAGCTAAATTCTGTATTCTCTGTCACACAAACAGCAAAGGTCATCTTATTTGATGAAGAGATCTGGAGATCTCAAAATTTTGCCCATTTTTGTGGCTTAATAAAGGTATTACACTAATTTGGATTTTGGAAATTTGCCTATGGCCAACATGGCTGGCTTTGCTGTTTATGAGGTGTTTATACAGTACATGTGGTGGTAGTGGTAGAGTTGTAAACAGAAGTCTGAAGGAAATTAAATGTAGAAAGTACTGACACTGACCATCACATTATTGTCAGTGGCCATTCAACTATTTTGTGAATGACTGCTATTAATAATGTGATTGTCGCTGTCAGTATTTTCTGGATGGAATTTCCTTCTGATTTCATTTTTACAACTCTCCCACCCCCACGTCCTGTATAATAACCTAAAACATTCGATAACACTTGATGCATCTGATGAAGTGGACTATAGTCCACAAAAACGTATGCCAGAATGATATTGTTAACCTTTAAGGTGCCACAAGACTTGTTGTTAATGTTTACTATTTTTAATTGTTGTAAACCACCCAGAGAGCTTCGGCTGTGGGGCGGTATATAAATGTAATTAAATAAATAAATAAATAAATAAATATTGTTTTTCCTGAATAAGATTTATAGCTTGAATGGCTGTGGGAGAAAGTGCAGAAAACTCCCAAACATAATTCTAATGTAATCTAAGTTTCAAAAAGTAAAAAAGACCAAATCCACTTTGATGAAATATCGTGAGCATTTGGAAAGAATTGTTGTGGGATTTGCTGCTGAACTCTTGAAATCTTCACATACAATCTTCAAACTTTTGCAGTGGATAGAAGTAGGGAAGAGGCTGGAAGGCCTTAGCTAGACCTAAGGTTTATTCTGGGATTGTCCCGGGGTCATCTCTGTTCATGTAAATGACACACACGATATCCCGGGAGCAGGCAGGGACGACCCCGGGACGATCCTGGGATAAACCTTAGGTCTAGCTAAGGCCAAAGTCCTGACTTGAAATCCTGGCTGAGTCATGTAGAATTGCAAATCATGTTGTAGACCAAACAAGACAAGCAGTAAAATTTGGGAGTTTTAGGATTTCTGTTGCAAGGGGCTTTTAGAAAACTTGCAGCTATGATAGGCGCATTAAGGTCAGCTGAGAGGAAAAGGAAGAGAAGGAGCCGCCTGTCTTTCTTGGTGCAGCAATAAGACAACTGTATGCACTTAGCTGCAGTTGGGGAAATACAGTGCTGTGCTGTGGCATCTGGGTGGTGGTGATGACAAGGAGGAGGAGAGGATTGCCCTTAAATACTTACTTCTGTCTGTCTGTCTGTCTCTCTCTCTCTGTCTCTCTCACACACACACCCCTCATCCTTTCACGTTTTTTTGTATAACTCCAAAAGCTATACTTCTGCTCTTTCAAAAACTGCTTTTCTTCTAGATACCTAACTGCTTGCTTAAAAATGTATGGTCTGTATTCAGTTTGATTTAAAATGACCAACAATTTAGCTGAATTTTTTTCAGTAAACAATTTAAATACAGTAATAAGGCATCCTAAATTTAGAGGCTTTACTTCCCTACTCTCAAATCTTGTAACAATAACATTCTTCTGCAATCCTGCAACCAAAGATAGATAAGATAGAAAGAAATCCATAGAAAGGATTAATCCTAATGTTGGCAAACAGCTCCTTGAATAGGTTGTCTTGCTGTTCAGTTGGACTGAAAGCAGCCAAGCGTACATTTATCCACTATTTTCATGAGGGCATTCATTTAATTACAGCTGAATAGATGGCAGTACTGGTAACTGAACTTCTGAACAATGCACATGGCATGTCCAAATGTGCATTTGTTCTAGCAGGCATGCTGGTGTTCCTTTGCTATATACAACAAGCACAAGCTGCTAGCTTTAATTGGTTAATCAGTGTGATCAATCAATTAAAATATTAATTAAAGTTGAACGTTAAATCTTTCATCCTGCTTGCTTGGTGGAAGTGACAGTCAGTAAAGACTTCAGGATTTGGGACTCTGGGAGGCCCCACTGCTATGCTGAAAACAAAGAAGCACAATCTGTCCTTTCCCAGAGTCATATTTGAAGAAACATGAAAGATGACCTTTTCTTTCAGTTTGTATCCAAAGTTACCAGTTTGGAATGAAGCTGCTGTGGCTACTGCTGTAACAAGAACCACACCAGCTGAAATGTCGATACGTCTTCTGCAATGTAGTGCTTACCTGGAAATAAGTCACACTGAACTCAGTGGGACTTACGTAATATGCACGGGATTGCATTGTTAAACTTTTATCTGCTGAACAATGTGGCTTCAGTATGTTACTCTAATTTAGAATGTTCCATATGCTCAGATCTGATGATCAAAGAAATGCTAGATAATGTGTTTCCTTCTTACAATTAGTGGTCACTTTTTAAAAAATTAAACTGTAAGCTTTTGTTACATACACAGAGGAAACTGCCCCCCCTACTTTTAGGATCCTCAAAAAGAGGGCATCATTGAGGTTTTATAATATGTAATTTTATTTAAATAGAATTGCTTTTGTTTAAGCTAGACACTGAATAAGTTTCCTACAACTATGTTAGTTAATAGAGATGACATTGAAATGTAATGTGATGGTGTGATATACCTCTGTAACTCAAGTGCAGACTGGTCTCTGAGACCCCATGCCATTCCTCTCCTTACCCCTTGGAGATATTTCTGAGCCCGATCCTGTGTGCAACGTAAGTGGAGAGCAGTTGAACAGGATTATATATCTTTAAGTATGAATTTACCTGAATTCATTAATAATTAAGGTTCTGAAGAAACCATACTGGCATGAAAGAAAGAAACAGAAGGCGAGGGATTGTTTGTTCTCCCCTCCCCCCTTTTTTTTTAAAGCCATAAATGTAACTCCAGCAAATCTTGATGATAGTAAGTAAACAGTAAGACTTCTTAAAAAGCCTCCTGAACAGCTTGGGGGAAGGTTGACCCACATGATATAGTAGAGCTAAGTTCCTAACGCCAGGATTAGCTGCTTATTTTTGCTTGTCTACAGGCTTTGATGCAAAGCAGCAGTTGCTGGGCATAGGAAAGCTGCCACTCAGATTCCAGTAACCTCTGTCTCACCTTTGTTAATTTTAACTCGCTTGTCTGTCTAGGAACATTGGCACATTGGGATTTTCTGTAAGCCTCCTGACATTTCAGATTGAGGATGGAGCCAGAATGGGAAATTGGGAGAAATTGGTGTGGCTGCCTTGCATAAGTGGAAGTGCCTTTCCAGTGTCTTTGGATTAAAGCCACTGAATATAGTGAATAGTTGCTTTTCTTTCTCACATCTCTGCTATTTATTTATTTATTTATTTATTTATTTATTACATTTTTATACCGCCCAATAGCTGAAACTCTCTGGGCGGTTCACAAAGCTCTCTGGGCGGTTACAAACTCTGCTACAAACTCTGTTAGATGTAATAAGAAAGTGAAGGTGCAATCCTATGCATGTTTAGACAGAAAAAAATCTTAAAAGTCTGCTGGTAGGGGAGTTGTAGGACTTTTATCTATCTAAATATGCATAGGATTACGCCCTTAGTGTATTACAGTATAGATGAGGCTAGCTCTACATTTATTAATTCCCTATTAGTGCTTTTAAAGAAAAGAAACAAAACTGTTCTTAAAGAATTTGGAAATATAGATGGTTTGTCAATGAGATTTTTTAAAAAAATGAAATAAAAATCGCAGCCATATCGTAATGTAAATATTGATGTAAATATAAGTTGAAAAGTCTGCAGTATGTGAATATCTGTGCAGTTTAATAAACAAGTGATGCATAAATCAGTCCAAGGGCTACAGTCTTTAAGCTTAGTTCAGTTCATGATGTGATGAAAACACAAAAGAATAAATCAGGTGCTGTGCTTAAAAAAAGAAAAGAGAACAGTGTAGTTTACAGACTGACAGCATTTTCTTGCCTCTCATATAAGACTTTTAAAAAGTATATCCTCATTAGCAAAAGCCTTAAAAATATAGATTCATTAATGGCGCAGTCCTATTGGATCCGTCCTTGATACTTGTAAGCCTCTGAACTCGGAGGTTTACAGGTATCGAAACAGAGCAGGAGGTGTGCTAATTTCACCTGTCTAGCTGAGGTGTCAGGGAGGGGGAGGGATGGAGGCTGGGGATAGCTCATATTGCTACTTCCCTAGTCTCCCCCCCTTCTCACCCACTGGCATGCCACCTTTCCCTCCTCTCCAGGTTCATGCTCTCTCCATGCCAGCTGCGAGGGGGCAGGGAGCTCAGACTCCTGGGTACCAGGTTGGAGCGCTGTCTCCTTCCTCAGATCCAGGAATCCGAAGTATCCTATGACACACACCCGTGCCCACGTGCTGTCTAGGGGCCATAGGATTCCTCTAAGTGTATGGTTTAAATACTCTTAGCTGTGTCAGTACATTATCTTTTAAATTTTGTGGCCAGTAATATTGGCCTGCTTTTGTTACCACTGTATTCACTCACATGATGAAAATCTTTCTCCCCAGATCATTCCACATCAAGTGGCACTTCCTCATTTAAGGCCAGCCGCTCACTCGTCTCAATTCCCACTGCCCATGTGATGCCGTCTAATACCAGCTCTTCGCTGTCCAAACATCGGGAACCTCTCAAGTCTGACTATTCAAAATGGAGTACTAGCCTTTTGAGGTCCGCTGGAAGCAGGCATCAGGGCGTGGTGGACAGTTCCCTTGATATGAAGGACTTGAGGCCTGTAAGGAAATGGTCGTCTTTGTCTAAATTAAGCACACCGGTTAGCTGTAACCAGGATGGGGGTGCTTACTCAGCAGAGTGCAGGGCCAGCATGGATAAAATGGGAAGAGACAAGGCTGTATCACTGCAACTAAGAACAAATGGGACAAGCTGCTTGCACAATAGTATGGAACTACTCAAGATTGAGGACAGAGAAATTGGGAAGAAAAGAAATGCTACCTTGGACTGCAAATACAAATTTGAAAGTTGCAGCAAAGAAGACCTGGGGGTCCCTGATCCCTCAAACAGGAGACATGCCTTAGACATGACCTACAGTGCCTTACCTGAAAGCAAGCCAGCTATGTCAAACTGTGAGGTTTTTCATCAAGGATACGTAACTTTGGGACCTCAGGCTGTGAGTGGGATTCCCATTCAACCCTCTGAGAGGACTCAGCGGTGGCTTACAGAACAATTTCATACAAACCCTCCAGAGTCTAGGCCTTCTGAAGAGTCATACAGTTTACCTCCTTGGCAGTTACAGCAGCTTGAAGAACTTAGAACAGGAAGTGAACATCCTGTGCAGGTAAGAACAGAAATTCAGTGTTTGCTGCCACCATGTGGACAGAAAGAGAAATGGCACCAAACAACATGTTATTAAGTGAGAGCAATGGTCCTTCCCAGTCATGTAGTACATCACATGTCTGTCTTCTTATATTGTAAAGGCTTCAATTGAAACAGATTGGGATGACACCATTTTTCCAGGCATTGCTGGTGGATATGATCTGATTTACCCCAGTTTCTTCCTTTTCTCTAAATTTTTAGAGCCCCTTAATTATGGGTAGATAGGCAAATTATACATTAATATGAATGTGGTTCAGTCCATACATTGACCACAGTCAATGGTACATATTTGCTCTCAGGCTAAATAATTCAGTTTCTTGGTAGGATAATCTATTTTCCCTGACCTAAATACTTACCACACCTTCCTGCTTTGAAGAAGGAGTGCTGTCTTCAAATACATATTTTACATACTCTTTTAAGCTTTGAGATAGTACAGTTAATTTTTCTGTTTCATCTATTTGGTTATTCATGAACATGTTTTGAGTGAAGCAGCAGTTCTACAAGCTTTTAAATAAAGAAGAAGTGTCATATACAAATAAATTACTTTTCATTTAATAGTCATTGCATCATGTACTCTATGACAATAGCATAGTTGTTTATATAGTATTAGACTAGTTTGATGCTGCAAGAATGAAGTTTCTTTCTTTTTACTTTTTGTCTAGATTGTAATAATTCACTAGAGTCCAGTTTTGCTCTAAAACATATTGCTGTTCTTAGAAAATTTAGCTTTAGGTGTATTTCAAGTGACCTAACAATCAGCCAGACAGGTCCTCTCTCTTGTCCAAATATGGAGGTCCTGCAAGTTTTCTAGCCAAGCCTCACCTGTGTAGAAGATGCATTATCATTACAGCCATGCCCTAACCACAGCACCTCCAAATAGGATGCTGATATATCATGGAGCCAGTTAGTTGGACCGGATCTGCACCTCCAAGGCAAAGGCTACATGTTTTGCTTTGGCTAACTCAAAAGCGAACAAGTTTCATTTGCAATTGAAACTACCTTTTCAGTTATCTATATGTTGACCCTCTTGTCTTAAGTCCCAGATTTTCTTAACTGCAGTAATCCAAACTGCTTATGAGTCAATTGTAAGTCTTGCTGTGCCAGCCAAAATCAACCTCAGGGTGAGTGCAGTGAGTGCAGTGCAGCACATGGCATTGCTCTGTGAAGCGTACACTGAACTCCTAGAGCTGGTGCAAGGAGAACCTGGGAGCTGATCTTCACACCCTGTATGAGAGCAGCAGGGGGTAATGAGTAGAGTCTTCTGCTCCCTGTAATGTGGTATCCTAAAGGCTGTGGGAGTGGTTCTGCCCAGCATAGTACCAACAAAAAGGTATATCAGGAGGAGGTTATGGTGGTGATAATGAAAATAATACTTCACATTTATACAGTGCTTCAGACTGTTCAGAGCATTTCAGTTAAATTGTTTTAGGAATTCTTACAGCAGTCCTCTTTCTCCAGATAATTGGATGTGGAAGGCTGAGGCTGAGAGAATATCAGTTTGCCTAAAGCCAACCAGTGAGTGTATGGTTGAGGTGGCATTTGAACCAGGGTCACCTTGGCTTGCATTCTTAGTCTTGAGACTACACCAGCTCTCCATAGAACAGACTTGTCTTAATTATGTACATGAGGTTGTGTAAGAGTTACAATCCTGTTTTGGTTGTGTACTGGTGCTCCAGGTTTTAATATTAACAGTTTAAGTTGCGTGGAATAGGAATAACTGGTATAGAAATAATCATAAGAACATACAGATATTTCTTTCAGACTTTTGTTGGTTTGGCAGCTTTTCTCCCATTGCAAATGGTAGGTGCCTTTACACCACAGTCCTGATCTAGTTTGAGCAGATTAATGGGGGCAGATGGAGGCCACACATGGACTATTAACATTTGTATTCTCACATCTAGTTTGCCCCCAACCCCCAAAGAATTACTTCTTCAGTGTCTCTTTGGAAGTGTGTAACTAGGCTTTGTCTTTAGTAGCTTTATGCATACTGAAATTGTGAAGATAATCTAACCTCACTTTTATTGTGTGTTTCTAACATTACTTTGAACTGAGAAAGAGAGGAAATAAAGGGCTAATCACGTCTTCAGGTTTGTATATTTACCTTCGGCTTTCCTGCAAATTCTGAGTTCACCCCATGTGTTGCCTGTGCACCTGAGCTTTCAAGAGATTAAAATGGCTAATTATTGTCAGATATTTTTAGATGTAGATAGGGAAAATAACAACAAGAAACACATAATCTTTTTTTCCATTCTTTAGCAAAATTTCAACTTCTGATACATTAAGATATGTTACATCGAATATCTGTATCTTTAAGCTGCTACATCTCTTAATACTGGTAAATTTTATTAATATCTGTGCATTCTGATATTTTCCCTATATACTGGGTATATGATGTAGCTTTTCCACTAAATGTGGCCTTTCAATTCATCTCAACACACTGCAGCACTATGCAACAAGTTGGGAAGACCTGTGCAGATTGCATAGCAGTCCCATAAAATAATACACCATTCTGAAACTATATTTCAAGTCAAATGTAAATAAGTGACTGACAAAACAGAGCAGCTTAAAATTATGTAGTTAACTGTTTCGGCTTGCGCCTTCGTTGATTTCAGACCAAGCCCCAGGAGCCAAGGTGAATATGGGTAAGGATGCTGAGGATGGAGAGAATTGTCAAGAAGGTGGTGTGAATAATCCACAGCAGACAACATCCACATGCAGTCACCCATCCCGCTTATTCACAGTGGCATCTGCTACATAATTGCAGAAAAGGTTTAAAAGAGAGCTAAAAGCGTAGGTGAAATGCTTTCAAAGTTAAGGTATGATGGAATGTTCTGAATATATTCAGATGTTCCATAATGCTTCTAACATTCCAGGATTGGATGGTCTTTCTATTGGAAATATTTCTATGTATGAAATGTTGTGGTCATATAAATTAATCTGTCTTGCAACAGCTTATTCAATTGTTTTTGTTGTGGTGGCTGACTTGTGATTCCTGAAATAGTTATGAAGGTCTGTGGTTGTTTTCCAAACAAACCTCACGTGGTATCTCAGGCATTTGCATTCTGTAATATATATTACAGTGCTAGGTTTCCATATGACATTCCATTTAATGAAATAGGTCTTGCCAGCCATTCTGGTTTTGAAGGTGACTCTTCCACTAAGGTGGGCATGCAAACACACATATTTCACAAATATGTCCAATGATACAGCACATAAAGATCCTACAGTAAATTCATTGGGCAGTTTATTCTATGTGAAACAGAGATCTGTAAGCAAAGCTACGTAGATGACAAAGTAGTAGTATTTTAGTACAGAAGAAATATGTGTGTTCTGAATTTCTGAAAGGTCTGTTTGAAATAATGATTGCACAGCTGTATACACATCACAGCAAAGGGCAGAAAAGATAAAAGAATCCTAGACACATCTATCCAGTATAATGTGTCCCTTAGAATACTCTCCTCTGGCTTGAAAGTCCTGTGGAACTGGAGACTGAAAGGGAATTGGTCTGCAAATTAACAGGGCGTGTGTTTATTTTTTATTTATTTATTTATTTATTTATTTATTACATTTTTATACCGCCCAATAGCCGAAGCTCTAGTGTTTGGGAGCAGGGCCTAGACTTGGCTTGTACAGCTAAGGCTACAACCTTTGCATTGTGAAATAAGCTTTGAGGAAGCTTGGAAGTGATGCAATCAGCTATAGGAAATATTATATCCTTTTTGCCAACAGTGTATTCTGTTCTTCTGCTACAAATGTTATGGCTAATATACTGTAATAGTGTATGGACGCTTTCCCTCAATGTTCAATACAATTAATCCCACTGTGTTCAATGGGGCTTATTCCCTAAAATGTATAGGTAAGGCCCATCAAACGGAGGGAGACTTACTTCTGAATAAGCATGCGTACAATTTGGCTGTGACTTTTTCTTACCTCTTCTAAGTAGTATTTTCCCTCATGTCCCGCCCCCCACCATATAAGTCACAGGAGGTCTATGTTGGCTTCAGATAAGGATGCTGCCATAGTTTTCTTTCTCTAGATAATTTCGTGCTTCCTGTTTCTTTTTTCTTCATTCTGTTTCAGTTTGTAGTGATGCAGTTTTCGGTTGCTTTCCTCCCCTGTCCTTTTGGCAGAGTCTGTAGTATCAGAGGTCCACAAACTACCCACTCTTTGGTAGTTACATTAATATAAGGCATTGATATATTGTGCTGGTGACACTGCTGCAGTTAAGTTGATTCCAAACCATCAGGGTGTAGCTTTAGTACACAGTCTGTTCTGGTGTAAAAATAATACACATCAGCCAATCAATGTTCTTAGTCTAATAAATTCGGAGCTCCTCTGTTGTTGTGTTGTGGGGTTTGGGGTTTTTTGTGTGTGTGTTCATTTGTTTCATTGTTTATGTCCACATAATTTGATTATTCAGGTTACCATAGTGGAATAAAAGTAAACTTTCACACACAAAATTCACATGAGCTTCACAAGAATGAACATGAGAACAAGAACCAAGAAAATAAGCAGGAAATTGAGTAACAGGTTGAGGCCTCTATTTGTAGCCAGATCCATTGTGGCCACCCTTGCGTTATACGTGTGCTTGCAACAGAAGTCTTGATTGCAGTTTCAGACTAGTTCGGTTTCAGCAACAATGGGTTATGGGTGACATATATGTATATCACATCTTCAGTTCTTGGCTTTTATTTCAGATTTTATTGTCCACCACCTATGAGAAAAGGGCTGGTGAGCAAAAACTAATAAAGATGGTTCCAAAAACACACCACCCCCAAACTCACCCTTAACAAAGATACAGCCAACCATTTAACAAGTGGTAACTTATCATGGTGTGCACGTAGCCACTTTATAAGGCACTTGTCTGTCTCCTCATGCCACATGGAAAAGAGATTTCCCCCACACAACAGGGGTCATTGTGTGGTAACACACATTTTTACATTTATAATATGACACATTGTGCAACACTGCCCTCAGAGTTGCCAATCATCTGTGTCTGCCCTTGTTTTGAAATATTGGTAATTCCAAAGAGTATTTAGTATGGAAATGTAGGGCACAATCCTATGTATACAAATCCTACAGCTCCCATCATTTCCCGGATGGCCAGTTTATATTATTGACCAATTACGGAATGACTGGCTCCTTATCGGTAGACAGTTCATGTGTAGTGCACTGTGTTTGCTTCTACTATTCATGGCACAACTTATATTCAGCCATCCACATTTCTACTTTCTACTCTTGCCTTGGCACGTGGTTCATTGTCCTTTGGCAAAGGTGATGAGAAACCAACCTTCCTCTCTAACATGGAGTTATGGAGGCATCTGGGATCATTCTCACAGTTGCATTGAGTGTTAGAGAACCCAGGGCAACAGCGAGAGGATCCCCATCTGCTCCCTAGCAATCTAGAAACAAAGGGTTGAAGGGATGGGAATTCCAACCTTAGCTATTTTGGAGGTAGGCAATGGAGGTGCTCAGATCATCTTCCTGCCCAGATAAGCACCAGTCTCTGGCTTTGAAGGGGAAGGGTGGGCTGGCTTGAGAAGGGATTGTTCCTTACCTCCTGCAGAAGCACAGTGGGAACTTGGGAATTAAGGTTGTAATTCCATGCAGACTTACCTGGAATTAAAACCCTTTGAACATAATGAGTTTTTTTTTTTATCTAAAAACAGATACTGCGCATGTAATAACATCGAGGTGGAATCCATTCTGCATGTGCTCTTCCATTGCAATTTTTACCAGCAGGCAAGGAAAGATTTATTATGTCCTATTATGCAACGTTTCCCTGGATGCTCCCCTGAGTCACTTCTGATTAGTCTACTTCAGGGCTCCAGTAAATCTACCACTAAGTAGGTAGCCAAATTCCTGAATTTGGCCATCCGCACCAGATCTCTTATGGATGTCTGATTGTGCTTAAATCCACAGATTAGCAATTTTATTATCTATATATCCCTCCCTTTTTCACTATGCTAGGCCCCAATAACTCAATTCTGTTCCCTTTTCAGAAACCAACAAATAACAATCTAGTATCTTTAGTGGTTTTGTAACACTCCCTCTTCTTTTTTTATCCCTACTTTGTACGGTTTTATATAATGGTGTATCTTCTTGTTTTATATTGGTCTGTTGACTGTAAATAAAGAAAATAATACACACACAAAAATGAGTAACTTTTGAGTAAACGTCCATAGAATTGTGCTGAAGGGAAGGGGCAGAGGTCTGGTGACCATGAGTATTGACTTGGCTACCATGGCCAGCCAAAATTTATGGGCCCCTTGATACATGGACTAATCTGTATTGGGGAAGTTAATACATGGGAGAGCAAAGGATATTTCCTTGTGGTCTAATCCCACCTTTTCTTAGAAATATGAGGTTATTTCCTTACTGTTCTAGCCTTGCTCACTTTCCTGGAATTGACTTTCAGGTCAGTAGCATAGGGAGATGGTCTCTTTATAACCTCTTTAGGTTACTTTCTCATCCCTTACTATTCTGAAATGTTTATAGACCACAGGGAAAAAACTTCACAATGTGGGGCATCATCTTGGCAACATTAAGCACTTTTAAGTCGTACTAAATCTAGTGGGTGAGTAACATCATGGTGATAATTTTTGATGAATAATGGCATACATTTTCTAAATTAAGCAAATGTATTTCAGATAGGAACTAATGGACTTATGGAGTGTTCAATACAGTGCTCCATTGAGGCATTACAGAACTTATAGTAATGTGTAAACTCTTTTTTAGTTTCCTAATGTACCTCAAAACATTTTTTTAGTTTCCTAATGTGCCTTTTTAAAAATAAATGGGAAGATGTCAAATATTCTAGGATTTGCACGACAATGACTTTCTTTTTCTAGTATCATGTTATGAAATCTTGTGCTCATACAACATCTCTTTTTTTTTCCTTTTCAAGCATGAAGTTTGTTAACTCATGTTGCATCTCCATTTGTTATTCTTAATGAACATACCTCTAGTTTATTTTTAGATCTTAATAATTTGGCCATGGATAAAAACAAACTTGAACTAAGGGAAGTTTGCATAAAATACTCCAATGATGGCTTCAACCTCATTTGGGAAGCAGGTCAAATATGAGATTTGTGATTAGCAACTACCATACCCTGGGCAAAATCAAACCTGAAGAGAGATTCCACCTGGTCCACCAAGCAAATAAGCTTCTCCTTTCTCCCATGAGGGGGATTTGCTGGGTAACTGCCCAGGCATGCAACTTCATTCATGTTTCCACTTAGAAGCTTGTGATAAGAAATAAGGACTGGATTTAAGAGGAGGCACAATTTTGTCAGCTGGAAGTCAGATTTTAGAAATGAAATGATTGTGCTTCCCTAAATCTTCAAAATCTTCCACTACTGAGGTTCTATTCCATTCCATTTCATTCCATTCATTTAAATCCCACCTATTTTTCATATTATAACTCAAGGCTGCATGCATAAGGTTCCCAGGCAGTCTCCTTCTCATTTAGGCACTGACCAGACTCAGACCTGCTGGGCTCTATCAAGGTTGCTGCATCATGTGCATTCAAACAAAATATCATATTTGGTTGATTTCTATTTATTTGTTATTTGACATCAGGTAATACCAGTTGTTTGGCATGTGACAGACAAAAATGGGGCTGTGGTGGGAATGAATAAGAAAACACACTCAGAACAGGCAATAATGATCTAACAAAGAGGCTCTCTCAAAGATATAAAATAATCAAAAATTAAGGTAAAATGTAACAAAATTTTTTAACCTTTCAAATGATTTTAAACTTTTCAAAAATGTCGTCATAGCTCCAGTTTGGTCAGGGAGGCAAATTTCCAGCAGTGTCAGGAAGGAGCACAGTACTTTGGATTTGACTGTAGATAACATTGATAATAGAGCTGACGAAGAACTTGGAGCCAAATGAATCGGCACGTTTGTTCTTTTATCAAAAGATACTCAAGCGTTTTCAGTCCCAGTACTGCCATTATGCTCAAATAACGGAATTCTCTATTCTTAGTCTACTTGTGCTTCCACTAAATGAAACTAATAATCATCGGAATTTAAAATGGTTCTGTTTAATGAAACACAGAAAATTACCAAATACACTTTCTTTAATTTATTCAAGTGTATCAATTATATTCACCAGCCGAAACTAAAATACACAGAAATACACCCCAGACAACTTGCTAATCAATTAGCCTTCATTTTTATTTTAGGACTAGATCAGAACAAATGGTTGTTTTTCAACAAGGGAGAATAAATTCATATGTAACATTATCATATAAAGAATAAATTCTCAATCTGTGGAACAGCGCTAATCATGTAATGAATCATTAGACATTGATGCTTCTTATCACCTCAGTTAAAGTGATACCATATACATATACAGTTAAAGTGATGGCATGTACACTTCACAGAAGTGACAAGAAGGTTCAATCTATGATATAGGTTTCAAACAACCAGATTATATGTAAAACCTGCACATAGCAGACTTGAGAAAAATAATCTAAAAGTGCAGTTTTTACTCATTCATCAGAACAAGTGATATCTCTGGAATATGAAAAAAAACCCCACAACGGACGGGGTCACATGTAATAGTCAGTTGACTGTAGTTAAGGGAATGGGCTGCTGGATTAAGTGCTCCTTTCCCCCCATACCATCTCTTCTTTCACTACTTATATCGTCCCCAACCATAATCATGGTTAAAAATAACCATGACTTGAAATCAGAGTTTGAAATTGTTTTCAAAGCACTGTTTAATAATGAACTCAGTTAGTTTTAACCACAGATAAGGTCAGTACCCAAATAATCTTTAACCATGGTTATGGTTTGCACGGGAATTTGTGTCAGAGGAGTGAAAGGGTAGGGGAGAGGAAGCATAAAGCCCTGTAGTTCCGTTCAAAATCCTTAGCCAGGTTAAGAAAACTGAGAGCGTTATGTATGCATCGGGTATGTGTGAACTCACATGTACAACTCTTTTTAAAAAATTATCCATAGTAAGATGATTTGGCTTTTCTCTACATTGAATCAAATATGTTTTCTGAACAGTTTTAGGAGAAAAATTAAAAAGATATGACCAAATATATTTATCTCAAGACTTTTTAGTCTGGGAATATTTCTTCTATTTAAGCTAGCATTATGCACTGCAAAAAATGCGAAGCATTGACTTTGTTCATACTTTCCCCTAATTTTAGCCTGGGTTTGTTTTTGTATGTTTTTGTGGTTTTAAGTTTTTGTATATTGTTTTTAAGTTTTTATCCTTTGTAAACCACCCAGAGACCATTGACTATGGGGCGGAATATAAATGCAATAAATAATAATAATTTTATGTTTGAGAAAAGTATTGATAACAGTTTGCTCCATTGCTTGTGCTTTTATTCACAAAAATCAGTGTTAACCACTCTACTTGTCATAACAGTCTGGAAGCAATCTAGTGTCTTCCACCAGTCTTAGATTAACTGGCTTTAAAATACAAGAGAGAAAATTGAGTATTTGCACATATAACCACTACTTAAAGGTATATTTATGTTTGGGCACAATCTGGTTCTCCATTCTGCGCTCAGATTGTTTTAGACAAATGATATTGTTAAACTATATAATTTGCGTATCAGGTTGATTTACTACGGTCATTTTTCAGATGGAAAAGTCAGTGACCATGTAGTGGTTTAACATTTTCAGGGTTTAAGTCATAAATATGCTGAAGCAATGTTGATAATAGCTTGAATGAACAATCCTAAAAGCCAAGATCTGAAAGTGGGTTGTACAAGATCTTTTTTAGATAATATAATGATCTAAGTATATCTCTTAATAGCTCATTCATGGCTGATCTCAACCTATTTTTTATTCAAATATAAAACCAAAATACTTAAAGCTGATTGGCACTGATACGTAAAACATATGGAACCAAAAGTTCATGATTGCTATTGGAACATTTTATAGTTGATTCACTAGCACATCAATTCAGTAATCAAAGACACTAGTCTGCAACATCCACAGAAGACCTCCCTTTTTTTAGCAGGGTAATTAGGTTTAGCTCATGCATAGCGTTGTGAAAATAGGTTTGACATCACTGTTCAGTAGTGGTGCTTTTAACACGGTTGCAGTGGCTAATAAGTGCATAGTGCAGCCGGTGAGATATTGCTTAGTCCAAATGCTGGACTTCCTTGCAAGGATTTCCTTGTGCTGGAGGTTTCATGTTTGGTTCTTTTCCCCTTCTGGTGTGCTTTTCCCATCGCATAGTGCAGTGAAGCTCAATCAAAGAAGCTGGACTTCAGAGAAGCATCACAATGATGCAGATAAGCAAGAGGCATATTAAGATAAGACAGAAATTTACAAAGAGCTCTTGAAGCCTCTGGCGTGTTTGTGGGTTCACCTCAATAGTAGAGGCTCTCCTCAGAGCGGAGCGTGTTATGTACTGGACCTTCTCCATGGCAACAGGAAAGCAGAAACTTAAGAAAGTAGAGCAGATTTTTAAGAAGCAGAGGTTTTCAAAGTGCTTAATATCTTCTCTTTTGTTTTGTTTTTAAAGAGTCTTTGTGGAGCTAGAGAAAGCAGGAAAGTGAAGTGTTAAAAATATAGCAAAAAGTGCTTTGACCAGTGCAAGTGCAAATTATTACAGTGGGTAGAACACTTGAAACAAATATGTGAGTTTTCATTACAATTTGAGACATTTTACATTGAAAACAAAACAGTAAGACCAAATATAGTTAGAAGTAACATTTCACTGGGCTTATTCTGAAGGCCGCTGTGTACAATACAGAAAAAAGCCTATTGCAGCAGGCTTACCACATGAAAGTTAGTAAGAGACACATGCTTTTAACATCTATGTCTGGGATATATAGCTGTATGCAGCTCTGCATACATCTTTAACACTTGATGTGGATGGTCTTAGGGGAGTAACAATGGAAATGCTGCAAAATGGTTCAGAATCATATGAAGCCTTCCTGAGAGTTCTGTGGGACATTTGCCACATGGATTTTGACTTGTGACCCATCAAGCCAAATGTAGCTTGTAAGGTTGATCAAGTAATGCACCATGTAAGGTGGATCAAGGGGCTCGTTAAGTTTCCTGGTTTTTTATGCCTGTCCAAGAGTGCAAGAACAATGAGGTGGTCAAGCACCTGGCAGTCCAAAATACAATGCTGGTGGGCTGTGTTCAACTTGGGTCACAATTTGTACAGGAATGTTTTATATAAATATACTCCACAATCCCAGCTTGTATATCCATTACTTTCCCACTCTGTTTCATTTTAGATAAATGAAGGGCAATAGACCATTAGCCATTAAAATGTTTTCCTGACACTGTGTTCAGTTCTTTTTTTGGCTTACATTTGTCAGGGGTAGATGCTGCAATAACAAGGCATGCAGAAGTATTCTCAAGGGACTTGGTAAAAATGGTATTCCTTCTTCTAGCCAAATATGGACTCAGTTATGCTAAAGTGTTTATCCTGCACCAAGAAGGCTATAGTGAATTAAATACTGGCAGATTGCACACATTTGTTAAATGTGGCTTGACACTTCACAGTCATATATCATAATTAGTTGCTAGAAATATTTATATATGTCTTGTTACCGAATCAGCACATTGATTAAAAAAAAACACATACCCCTCTCCAGCATGCAACATTTTAAGATGAAATGATTTTATGGAACTCTTCATGCTCCTTGGAAAGGTCAACAACATACTTGTTGATAGAGCTGCATTCTTGGCAAGCTAGGAAATTGCTTTTTCCCTGTACTTTAAGAACTTGCATTTGTGAAAGTGTAGATTTTTAAGGAGTTAAGACTTAATGATCCATCGTAACAAGCAGGCAAACAGCCTAGGTCTTGTTTCAGTGCAATACATAATAATGATAGCTAGGTAGTAACTTTGATAGCTAGGTAGTAACTTTGTCCATAATTATTGCTCTGAAACTAGAGGGAGAACTTTGAACTACATGAGGGTTATATTTTCTTTTACATCTTTATATCAAGTACCAGAACTAAAAAAGCGTTTGAAGAAAATAAAAAACAAAGTATAATCCTGTATATATTTGTTTAAAAGTAAGTCCCAACTTTGGGCATTTTTACACCAGTGTTTATCCCAGAGATCATCCCTGGATTGTCCCTGTGCATCCACATGAGTCCACTCCTATGTTCTGTTCAAGATCTAATGTTAACACATGTCCCATTTTTGCTCTGATCTTACTCCCTTTTACCCTTGATTTTTATGTATTAAAATGTATTATTAATGATATGTTTTATATGCTTAGGTTATCTTATTGACCTTTTGCTTGGAATGACTGTACCTTTCTTTTTCTGGTCTATTGACTGTAAATAAAGGATTGATTGATTGATTGACACAGGGGATCCCGGGATCAGGGAGGGATGATCTCTCAATTTCCCCTGGATATCTGGGAACACTTTTAGCCCAATTCTTCCCACAGTCTCAGGATCGTCCTGAGACTGTGGGAGGTGTGCGGGCACTTGTCCCTGCTTCGTCCCGCCTCCTCACAAATAAATGCAAGGAGGTGGGAACCAGGCATGGAGCTCTTCAGGCACTCTGTGCCCATCAGGAGTGGGGGGTGGGCAGGAGCATTTTTTTTTTTTACTTACAGTTCTGTTGGAGTGCAAATGCGCTCATCTCTGTTAAAAAAAAGAAAGAAAATGGTGGCTCGACAACCTTCCGTCCTCCCAGGATGTCGCGTGTGCGTGTGTGGACAAAGGGGAGGATCTTGCGAGCAGAATATCACGAACTCCTCCCCCCTTCCTCCCCTGATGTAGACATGTCCTTTGTTAAGTGGGGCTTACTTCCAAGTAAGTGCACACAGGATTGCAGCCTTACTTTCACAGCTTTAATATTTGAAATTAATTGCAGCAGTGTTCAGAATATAGAAGCCCTTTGTATGCATGCAGCACCTGGTGAAATTCCCTCTTTATCGTAACTGTTAAATCTGCAGGAATTCTGCCCTCTTTTGTATCTGGTCACTGTAGTATAGCTCCTGCAGCTTTAACTATTGTGATGAAGAGGGCATTTCACCAGGTGATACCTGCTGAAAATCCCTTTTCAATACAACTGTTAAAGATACAGGAGCCTTATCCTCCTTTTTATATGGTCACCCTAGTTACCCTCTTCCTGTTGTATGAGAGGGCTGGTCCTGATTCGCTCTAGAATTTTGTTCAATGCATGTTCAAAACCCAAAACATTTGTGAGTTGGGAATCTTCAAACATCAGACTTTCCGAAAGCAGGTTGGCCAACAACCTGAGAAAGTGAAGCCAAACCACTCATACAGGAATGCATATGAATATTCACAATGAGGCAATGGCCTCCATAGTGTGGATCACCTGGTGCCTAAGTTGTGGTCTTTTTGGCCTTTGGGGAAGACTTTTTATTCACCCAGGCTTTATAGTATTTCAGTTTTAAAATAGTGTTTGTGCTTCCTAGATCTTTTGACTGGTGATGTCTTCTACTATTCACCCAGGCTTCATAGTTTTTCAATTTTAAAATGGTGTTTGTGCTTCCTAGATCCTTGCACTGGCGATGTCTTCTGCTGGTGGATTTACTTTGGTTTTATTCTATGTATTTCAATCTATTTTAGATTTTATGTAGTATTATTATATTTATATATTTTACGGTTTTAGCCTTTAATCTGTAAAGCACCTAGAGACCTTCAGTTATTGGGTGAAATAGAAATGCAGATGTAAGTACATCTGTTTGATTTAGAAAACCTATTTTTGGGGTGGTGGTGTTATTTCACTGTTTCCTGAAAAACAAAACAAAACTCACAAGACGGTTGTGAGCACTGTTTTCTTGGACCACTAGAGGTCATCCGTCTGCTGCTGATTCCCCTCACCACCCCTGAATCTTCATGCAAAAAGAAATACTGCAAATAATGGGGAGGCCATTAATATTATCACATGATTTGAGGAACCCAGGCATAGTCTGTCAGCAATCCCGTGGTAGTTTGTTCTCCTGCTAAAATTCTCTCTTTGGCAGCAATGATTTCGGTGCAAGTACTGAGATCTGCTTTAGCCCCCTTAAATCAGTCTGGGAGTTCAGTTAAGAAGCTGGCAGTGGATCTTTAGGAAAACGTATTTTATCACCATGAGCGTTGTGGTTGTCAAGAATCAGGTATAAAGTAAAGGACAACTAAAGAAAAAGAGGTTAAAGTCGGTGAGAGAGAACAGCAAACAACAATATGGAAAAGTTCTGTTTGCTCCATTGGAATAATACAATAGCAGTGAGAAATGCCTTTCAAAGACAAAACACAGGATGATCTGACATGTTAAAAGTAAAAAATGTTTACCTAGTTTACAAGGAATACGAAGGAGAGAACAAATCTTGGGGTCTTAAAAATGTTTGAGATTCCCCTTCTTCTGTCACTGAAAGATCAAAATGATGATGATGATACCAAAACTCCAGCTTTTATTCTTAAATAAAATAATATTTTCCTCTCAGTTCTATTATTCTATTTCACTCCACATGAGAATATACAGTGAAACGGCTTTACCATTTCAGTTGGTGAATAAATTAAGCATCCAGTACATTTCCTATTTTTAAAAAATAAAAAATAGATTGTTTCTACAATGTCCAGACTTTTCCCCATTTAAGCTGTCAATTGTAATAATAGCACAATGTTCACATCTTAGTTTATTAAATTATGTAACCATAATATGTTATCTATTGCAGCAGGGATCAGAGGTACTTATCCTGACAGGCTACAGAATTACTTAGAACTTTCCCAAATCCATAGTCTTTTTGCCTGAGATGTTTAACAGATTTTTCTGTTAATCTTTGGTGAGAGTTTTTATTTTCAAAAAAGATATCTTGTGGACAAAATGGAAAATGCAATTTACATAATAGAAATTATGTAGCATTGAAAAGCTGCAAGATCAGGTACTCAGAGAGAGTGGAGAGTGTTTCTCTAATATATCTTTATGTTACAAGTGTAAAAAGAATCTCATTTCTTCTGAGGATGATCTCTTTCTTTTTGCTTTTGACGTTTATGTTTCTAAACATAATTATGTTTATAATTAGGTTCGTGTTTTTAATCATGCACTTTACTATTTGAGAAGATGGTATATTATTTATAAATTTACATTGCAGGTTATTTGGAGCCTGGTTGAAATAAAAAATCCTTGTTAATGACAGTGGCTACAATCCTGTACACGAATAGGGTACTTAAATCCAAGTGACTTCAGTGAGATTTATGTAGCTTAACTATGCAGGATTGTAGCCATTGGCTAGGATCCAAAGAACCAGGCTCCTAGATCCATGAGCCCAACAAACCTTTGGGTGTTTGTTCCTTGAACAACAGCCCCACATACCAGATGGCAAACCACTTTTAAATCTGAGGGGACTTTCAGAAGCAGTTTGTGGGATGACATGGGGTCTGATGTTCAAAGGGGAGAAATGTCAAAGATCCTACTGGAGAGGAGTTGTTGGGGTTCCCTGAGTAACTATAGATCCCAGGCAATTCTTGAATACAGTATATTGGATTCATTTGCTTAGCTGCAGTAAAAACAACAACATGTGCAAGATTCCATATTCAAACAAAAATGGCTTAATTGTTTAACTGAAAAACGAATGCTATACATGAGTCAGCTACTTTTAACGAAAAGGAAAGGATATCATTCTTATTCAATAGAAAATTAAGGGAAAGAGGGAGATGTCAAAATTTCTGACATTGTGAATGCAATGTTCTTTAATCTGTCCTCCAAACAGAACTGAAATATAGCTTGATTTACTTTGGTTTATTGTACCATACTTTTTCTATCATTCCCTCCCCGCGTCCTCCCTTCCTTCACACACACAAAATAGAAATGCTTGATATGCCTACATCTGTTATAAAACAATCCTAAAAAGATGCAGAAAGCAACCGATGTTGGAGTTCTGTATCAAATCAATGATTCTCAACAAAAGCTGTAGACTTCTTTAAGAAAAAAAAAAGGTAGAATTAATTTAGAAAACCACAAGTCATAGAAAACCACAAGTCAAAATCCCTTACCTCAACAGCCAGTGATTACTGAATTATATGATGATATGCTCTGGGAAACTAAAAGGCGTTCTCTGTCACCGGGTTTGTGGGAACAACTGAAGTTGGTTGAGGGAAAAAATAACAAAAGTTTCATAGGCAGGGCTCATGATGTCATTCAGGAATTTAGCTCTGGCGATTGGTTATAGGAGAGCCTTTATAACAACAGGAAGGTTGCATGGCTAACCTCATTTAGAGCAATGATGTTTAGTATTTGAACTACCAGGAGAAGAAGAGAGTAAAAAGGACTCTGCATATCTGCAAAGTGAAGAATCTAAACAGAGGCATGATAGTGAATTCAGTCAGTAATGATTGCACAGTAGGTACAAAGCAGTTTCCTTTGTCAGTTATAAAAACTCATTGGGTTGAATGGTGCCAGACTGCAGCTACTATTTTAAGTAACTCTTTTATAAAACTATAAGATAAAAATGAAAAATTGAAACACGTGTTTTAGCTTTGCATAAAAAGACATTCAGGATCAATTTTCCCAGGTATGAGGACTGTGGACCACAGAAATGTCTAAGTAATTAGCTCTGTGTGCCTCATTCACATCCCCCACATGCTGCACACATTTGAAATCCCAAGTTTCAAAACCAGTTAGTGATATTGAAAGGACATCTATTTTTCTTTGGGGCAAGGGGAATCAAAATTACCCCTTGTGGTGTGTCTGGAGTAGCTCTTGGGATAATGGACCAGATAATTAGGTCATGCAGTGCTCAAAAGTAAATAGAGTAGCCTGCTTGTTGTGTACACTTCTGACTTAGAAGAGCTGAAGAGAGTTTCATAACATTAAAGTGAATTTCCAACATTATTGGCAAAACACTTTTAATGAAATACATAAAACCACTTCTTAACACAAGTGATTCCATTTTCTGACTTACAGCTCATGATGCTTGTGTCAGATTAGCATTTTTGGAGTGATGTAAGCATCAATCCTTTTAGTACCAGTATTGTCCTTTTCCATTGTTGGAGTTACAGATGTCTGAGGCTTTCAAGAGAAAGACACCTGCCCCTTTAAAAAGAACCTCCACCTTTAGTCTATTGTAGATAAGGTACCATTTTGTTTTATCACACATGAGTGTGCATATTTACAAGTGGGCCTCCAGGTGTTGATGGACTACAATTCCCAGCAGTGCTAGCCAGCATAGCCATAGGCCAGGAGTGATGGGAGCTGCAGTTCGACAATATCTGGACTGCCCTATGTTCCCCATGTCTGCCCAAAAGCAATATAAAATAGTAAAAGCCTGCAGCCAAAGAGATGACTAGTTCCAATCAATATGTGACTTTCTTCCCCATCACCACCTCACTTGCCTTGCTGTTCTCTCAGGAATGCCAGGTCATCCTGCTGTTAAAATGGGAGAACCTCTCCTTTCTACACAAGTCTGAAAGGTGTAGTGGTCCTCTTGGGGTTTAGATCTAACTCTATAACTCTTTGGCTCCCTGGTCCACATTGTGATCCAAGCCTCCAAATGCCCCCTCTTCTGTCTACATCTTTCCTGCCAATATTACAGAGCAAGTCAACCCCTTCTGTGCCTAGGCCCTTTGAGAAGTTTCGTTCTCATCCTACTCACCAGGAGCACTTAACATTTCCTGTCCATAGATCTTATATGAGCTTTTCCCGCAGCCTCTCCTTTTCATAAGCATCTCCTTTCTCAACTCAGGTGTCTTCTCTGTCCCTTTTTCTAGAACCTTGTTTCTATGTGTTCCCTTGCTTCCCTGTTTCTCACCAAACTTTGACTCCCCACACCCCTCTTACTTAATCAATCTTGTGTTGGGGCTCCCTTCTTTTTAGTTTCCTTATTTGCTGGGAACTCTTTCCATTCAGTTTTCTAGCTCTACTTTGCGCCACAGCTCCTCCTGTCCTCAATGCTCAAGTTAAAGGAAGCCAGATTCCACCTGGATATCAGGAAAAACTTCCTGTCTGTTAGAGCAGTACGACAATGGAATCCGTTACCTAGGGAGGTTGTGGGCTCTCCCACACTAGAGTCATTCAAGAGGCAGCTGGACAACCATCTGTCAGGGATGCTTTAGGGTGGATTCCTGCATTGAGCAGGGGATTGGACTCGATGGCCTTGTAGGCCCCTTCCAACTCTGCTATTCTATGAATTGTTAATTCCAGCCCAATGAAACATTCTATTCCTTCACAGAAGGCTTCTTGGAAAACAGTTTTGTTTCCTGTAGAATTGGAAATGTTTGTGAACATTCCATAACATCAAACTTGCTTATCCAATATTTGTTAAAAGTGTTGTCACCAGATATGTGATCATATAATTTTATCTTTTAGTAGAGTGCAAATGCATCTTATCCATTCCTGCCTGCATTTCAAGTATGCAAGTGTGTGTGTGTGTGTGTGTGCATGCGTGTGCACGCGCGCGCACGCACACACACATTTATTTGTAGAGAGAGGGAAAACAATTTGAAGCAATTTCTAAACATATGTAAGGTCATATACAGAGAGAAATACACAGATTTAATTCCTACGGTACTTTAGAAAAACCTAAAAACCATGGAGTGACTTGGAATACTGTCACATATAAAAGCAATGCATGTATTTAAGCTTTGGGTCAACTTCCATTTTCTTCAGGGGACAGAAATGTGCAGCTGCTGCTTACATGACCTTAAATGGAAATGATCTGGGCTTTCTCCAGGGGAAATAGCAATCTACTACCAGAACATGTTTCTCTCTATTTAGAGATCTGGTAGAAAATTATTTGGGAATCACATTTAGGGAGAGAGGCATTTTGTACCTTGTTGTAGCAGCATATTTGGCTTTTAAAAATGACAACATTGTTATCTGCACACTGGAAATGATTCTCACAATCTCACATATTATATGCTAGCTTTTAGAACTGCAGGTGTATCTCTGTATTTAATTCTACAGTAAACAGATATTCATTTGTATGAAATGGTTAACAGCCTGATCTTACCAGTGGCTGATTGTTCAAATGTGAGTTCAGGACAGGGTTGAAATTGAGCAAACATGATATTATAGGCCACCTAATGTGCTGGCATTGTTTACTGATTAAGGATATTGTAGTGTACTTTGTCACTACTGTACCTAGGAACTGCATTCTCACCAGGGTGCCAAAAAACTTTTAAAGTCATAGTTGAGGAACCAATATTGTGTAAACGTACATGCTTGTGGAAGAGGCAAACTGTCACCACTAGTCCACAAGCTTTGCAGGCAGATTTAATCACTGACTTCTCCAGTTATAGGATCTCTACTAGGGTGACTTGGAAAGGCAGCAGACCTATTGGACAATACTGAGTCAAGTGGACCAATGGGTTTAATCAGTATACAGCAGTCCCATATGATTAGAAATTTATTTGTTATGGGATTACAGCTCATATACAGTATAGTAGAGAGGGCCTGACCATGCTTATTTATTTATTTATTTATTTATTACATATTTATACTGCCCAACAGCCTAAGCTCTCTGGGCAATTTACAACTAATTTGATTTTAATGGTGGTAACATTCAGGTAAAAGCCATGGAAATAACTAATGACATGTATTCACACAAAGTAAATATCTGACCCAAAGCTAAGTAACAAAATGATGCTGTGTACAATCACTCTTCAGAAGTAAGAAGCAGTTTTAACGCTTTGCTTGGAATTGGATTTTTAGGTATATCCAGATTTGTCTTGTTTTGATTCTGCATCATTTTTTAGACTTTGCCTTCTTGATGAGATCCACGTCTTATTTAAACTTGTTTTTCTTTTTAAAAAAACAACAACAATTTATTGCTTTACAAAAAGGAAAATATTCACTGGGAACAAAACCAAAATGTTTGCTTGACTAATAACAAATAAGACCAAATTTAGAATGTTAACATAGAGCATGAGAATGCTATTAATTTATTTATTTTTAGAGTTCCTTTTCTCCTGTACCCTGGACTGGGTTTGAAGGGAGGTGAAATATGTTAATGCAGACACCATTCAGCTTATCTCTGAACAATAGAAAAAAGATTTGTACTCCTTCTATAGTGAAGCTGGAAGTAGACATTAAATACTGGTTTTAATGTCCGTACTTTTTCAGCCATAATGCTAATGGGAATTGCTGCTAATTATATATATGCCTGCCTACTTCATTTATTTTGTTTGAATGGACTTGATGATGTTCTGGGCTACAGACATGAACAAAAAATATATTGTGGAAGAGGCCCTAAGAATTTGTAAACACTACAGCTGATATTTAATAGGGTAACATGAAAGCAGGTGTTTAAATTGTGTGTGATTTGTTAATGAATGGAAATTAGTTTTAATATTCTGTGGAAAACACAAATGCTTTGAGCCTTCAGCATCACCATCAGTATTTAGAAGGCTATGAAATTTTTTGTATTGTTGGATGAACTGACCTCATCCTAATTTGTAATATGCTGGCTGAATTACACATCCAACTTTATGGATTCGGATGAAAGTTCTCTGTTATTATAAGTTTTAAAATTATCTTTGAATTTTTGAGCATGCCCCCCTCCTGAAATACATCACAGGACTATGGGCTGTGTTCTTTTCTGCCCTGAATATCATGATATAATGTGTCATGATGCATCCCTCTCTGATTGGCTGTGATTTGTTTGCATCAAGCAAGAAATGACTGATGGAGGTTAGTCATGCAGAACACATGTATGCAGAAAATATAAACTAACTTGTAATGAAGCTTGATTAGTATTGCAAAAATATTAAAGTTCAATGGAACACATTCTGGGCTCATTATACAATTTGGAATTATGAACCTACTAGATTTGATTTATGAGCTGCCTTACTTTAAGTTTTGGTGGCTCCCTAGTCCTTTTCCCTATTTGGAAGGCTTATAGAAGCAAAGCTAAACACTAGATTGTTGGATTGGACCTTACAAGTGTGAATTCATAATCATCCCCCACCTCTCATGTAAGATGTTTCTTTAGAAAATGTTACATATTTGGCAAAAACAGCACCAGTTGATTTGCTAAGAGTCTTGTAACTTTGGAGCTGTGCTGAGTGTTTTTCTGATAAACTGTTCCAGGAAGCACTGAGATTAGCTGTGTTCTTTGACATGTTATGAGTGCTGGATGAACGCAGAGGCAAAGGCATATGAAGGAGAGATAAAAGGCTTGAAGGCCGGTTGGGGTACTGTTCCAGTAACCAAGAATTCTAGAGCTGGATTATCTCCTCTTTAACAGCAATTATAGACTAGAGGCCAAAGATTGCATTTGTCACTCAAGCTGTTACGATTTTTCAGCTGTGGCTTACATTTTTACCAGGAGAGTAATTCTAGCTCTGTACAACTAAGTAGAATTTACTCTGATGCTCAAGAATAGTGATTTGGCTACTCTCTCCAATTCAAGCAGCACATGGTCTGAGTCTCCCCAGCTAAGGTGAATCAATAGGAACAGTTCATTCATTCTCACCCGTTCTGTCTGGAGAAAGCATGATAGAATAGGCAATGCCAGTTTGTGAGAAGGGGAGGGTGTACCATAGCTGCCCAGTGGTGATTGAGAAGGGAGAGGGACCTCACACCTTGATTGGTCGGTGTTGCTGTAAAGCAGAGGAGGCAAGGGGCAACAAGAAGTACCCAGCATGGGCATATACTTGTTGTGTCAACATGAGCATATTATCAAATCATTCAGCACAAATGGAATGACATATACCTATTTTTTTAAATTGTCTGGGATTAGGGAAGAGGTGAGCACCCATAACCTGCCTCTTGGCCCACAAAAAGTATAGGAGAATACTTTGCATAATTTCTTTCTCTTACTCACTCTCAGTGGCAGTTGGAGAAAAGAGAGTTTGGGAATATGGTGCAGCTCTTTTCTATGGTGTTTGAACCTTGGTAGGAAAGGATTGCTTCACACTTGGGATTTCCTTGGGTTAAGAAGTTGGGAAATCTGTTTGAATCTGTAATCCCTGACCACGTCATAAATGTTGGTGTGTTGAGTGTGAAGTTCTCCATGATTTGTAACATGTCACTTTAAACTTGTTCATCTGGATGCACTTGCCACACAAAGGTCTATGGCATGACCAGGGGTGCAGGCATGCTTGGGGGCAGGATGTGTATGCTTGTGCACATCCCATTCCCACTTTAGGTTTACACATGATGTGGGTAAACGCCTGAATTAGACCTACAATCTGTGGGTGCCTAGAGTCATACAATCATAGAATAGTAGAGTTGGAAGGAGCCTATTAGGCCATCAAGTCCAACCCCCCGCTTAATGCAGGAATCCCCTTAAAGCTTTCCTGACAGATGGCTGTCCAGCTGCCTCTTGAATGCCTCTAGGGTGAGAGAGCCCATTAAACACATGATACATATGTGAAACCTCATTGTGTATTAAGGCAGAGGATTCCTTATAATGGCAATTGTATGTTAATTCCAACTGTCCAAAAATTCCAATATATTTATTTAAGTAAATATGTATACCGCATATTAGGCCTGCACAATATGTGACCCACCATGAGGAATGCAGTCTCCCAGCCATGTTCCACTAGTGTCTCAGTAAACACCCTGTGTTTTCTGACTTTCTGGGTGGTTTAGTTATCAAGCAGGATGTGTCTGAGTTGCATTCAGCTTGTGGTATGTCTGTCTGAGAGAACCATGGAATCCTAAACTCATTCTGAACAAATGCAGAGGACTCTGGGCCACATGATGCTACCAGTCTTAAATTTTATTAAGCTCATTTGTTTGAATCTTTCCATGCAACACTTGGAAAACCATCCATTTGGAAACACACTTATACCTTAACATTGTATAAAATACCACACAGTTCATTTCATAAATACAAATTAAAATTACACTGTGAGAATATTTATGATAGATGTTTGACACAAGAACTATACTTAAAAGTCTATGCATATATGTTGTTCACAGGCAACTCAAAGATTTCTTGTGCTGCCATCCTCTCAGCCAAAACATTTGGCATTTTTTTGAGTTTTTGACTTTTGTATTAACATTCTTACTACCTCCAAATTCATTATTGTATGAATTGCTATTATGGCAATACTTTCTAGTTCAGTATTATTATTATGTTTAAAAACCCACTTTTAACAGTGCTCTTTTGCTGTATCACACATTAAACAGCTTCAAAGAAGGTGAACGATTGTAATGATCTTTAGCGAATTCAAATGTAATGGGAAGATAATGAGAACACTTATTAAAACAAGTGCTTCTATACTTAGGAGAGACCTTCTGTTATCTCTGGAAAATTCCAGACACACTTGCTCTGAACGTCAACTGAAGTGCCACCTAGAAGTGTTGTCCATAACATTGGCCAGAATGTAGATGGAAGGCTTTCTGGCAAATGTGTTAGTGACTTTGGTGCATGATTTAAAGGAACTGCTTTCTTTGCTGATGATATTTTAACATTATGTGTTAGCTGGTCCATAGGTAAGTAGTGTGAATCACCCCTTTGGAAACATTTCTGTCACTGGAGTGTGTTGGTTCCAGAAGTGCTATAAAAGAAAAGGGGATGGCTTAGATTCTAAATACTATTTTTGTCTCACTTGTGAAGTCTTAAAACATATGAGGAAAAAAAATTCTCCTCACAAATTGATTACCATTACATTGACCCTTCTTTTACAAGGGACTACCACTTTTAAAGTTTGGTTAACTAGGAAAGGGGTAAGCAGACAAATGGAGTTGCAAGTGTCTCCAATAGCTATTTTCATTGTCTGCCAATCTTTAGAAGTGCTAAGTAATTTGCATTAAAATGATGTCATTCAGAAGTCAATGCTGATATGCTCTGCTGTTTAATTTAGCACACAAATGTCCATAGGGCTCAGAATTCAGAATATAAGGTTCCTGCATTCCTCTTAGGGTTCAAGACGATGTGACATTTTTACATCCAAGGCTGTGACGTCATGGTAACTATAAAATATCTGCAAAAGTAGACTTGGGCAAGTAGAGCCCAGTTCTCCTTTGGTTTCTGCAGGCAAAAGTCACCAATTATACATTAATAAATAATGGTATACAAATTATACATTAATAAATAATGGTATACATATGTTTTGTACTCCGGAATTCACTGCCAAGTACAAACTCTAATACACGAAATGGTCTTTAGAGAGTTTCCAGAAAGCTGCTTCTTTCAGCAGCTGCAGTGCTTTAATTAATTAATTAATTTGAGTGGCTTGTGCGCTGAAGCAGTTCACCTGGCACCTGAAACCCAAATGTGGACTTCCCAATCTGTCGCTTCAGAGCCCTGCACTAGGATTTTGGTGCTATAAGAGCTGCTGTCTGGAAGTGGTCTTGAGGAAAAGCAGATGGTGGCAGCAAGAGCACATAAGCTTCATCAGTGAGTAGAACTGCTGTCTACCTGTGGAACCTAACAGAAGGGGGGGTGCATAGAACATATATTCTGTTTCATTGACATCTTTCTGTCCAGTTAATGGGCAATACAATGAGAAGTTGAAGTAACCTTGTGTCACCTACTTCAGTCCTCTACAGCAGCAGGATTCTTGAAGACTTGTCATTCTTATCATTACGTAACATATGCTGACTTCCATTCTAAATCTGCTTTGATGCAATATTACATTGCATTTTGCTCTTTTCTCAGCAGTTCTTGCAATAGTTAGCCCAGTATTCTAACTGATCAAAGTAATTGTATATTGTGTGAAAAGCCCATATTGTGATTCTATTTATTTTCCTATTGCAAAATAATTTAGCATCATACTGAACTCCAAAAAATGGTGCAACTATGTCCTTAAGCAGCTTACTTTTACAATTGATTACATTGTCATTGGATCCTTTAGGACATCAACCTTAATATTTAGAAATATCAGATCACCTGTATTTTAGTAACACTGACTTTTAGCAGGCTAGGAACCTGTTGTGAATGTTCAACACCATGTGTCCTGTATGAATCAAAAGTGTCTTTGTTGTTCTGGGCAGTATCAAGGGAAGTATATTTATAGCTTGGGGGGTGGGTGGAGTTGGATACAAGTAGTGGAAAATTAATGTGCATGTTTTGGAGGAAGGAACAAAAACAAGTAAGCCTCATAACATTAAAAGGAAATGGTAAACATCAGTTTAATCCCCCCCCCCAAATTTACTTCTCTAGAAACCGTTGTACATTTACATATTCAGAATAGAATAGTATCTTGTATCTTTGAACTCCTTTAATCCATTGATTGATTTTATGGGAAGCAACAGATGTCAATTTATATGCTGTCAAAGGAAAACCACAAGCACTTCATTCAACCTAGGACAGAATCCTTTCCCAGTTGTCCTAGAAAACATCTGTCTGGTTGTAGGATGTATTTCTTCCAAACGTACCGTCTATTGGGTTGAAAATATCTGTTTATTTTTAAAAAAAGCATAGAGTAATGTCCAAAGGTTTCTACTAACTTGTGTTTGACAAAGGTTTGGTCTTGACCCTCAAGACAAGGCAAACTGGCTGGTTGTGGTAAAGTAGTGCTACTTGTAGCAGGTAGTTAAGGTTTGGGGTGTAAATCTGATTCATAGGCCAGTTCTTTTTGTGAATATTCATACCTATGTTCTTTTGAAGACCAGCTAGAAATAGCAACTTCATGTTATCATCAAGCATAAGATTATTTCCTTCATTTAACAGAGTTGACTCATCTTTCATCATAAATATTAAAATCCAAAAATTAGATTTTCATCATGATGATTTTTGTAACCTACAACTTTCACTGACCCTTGTTCTACAAGACGGATTGTCAGTGGCATAGCCAATAGATGATGCTTTATTTGTCATTCCAAACAAATAATAATTTGTGGATTGAATAACAGAAAAACCCAAATAATAAAAAGCTTATCTGTAATTCTTCAGCTAACTTCCACTTAAATCGAAGTGGAAATCAGGAGAACACTAACTGGAAATACTGTAGATTATAACTTGCGTAAACAGTAAGACAGCCATGTTCCAGCTACATCCTATATGAAGAATAAAAGGATTGGTTTCTTACATTCTTTCATAAGAACTTTCTGAAGTATATTTCTCCCAATTAAGCATTAGACAATATTTTTAAAATGTGTAAGTCTTGTGGGTGAAGAAGAAGGGGAGATATTATTCATTGTGTCTCCTTATGTGCATTTCTACACAGGTTCTGAGTGGTTCATCTCATCAGAGTTACTCAGCTGCAAGCTTTCAGGACTACAATAATTGGGAATCCCTGATGAAAATCAAAGAAGGGTTGTTAAGGCAAAAAGAGATTGTGATTGATCGGTGAGTAAATCCACTCTTCTAGTTGCTTTTGGAGTTGCCTTGTAAATCAGGTGAACATCTTTGAGACTGGTTTCCAAAAAAGATGGAGATGTGCCCTGAAAAATATGAATATTAAGTACAAGTTAGTGGGACTCATAGTGCTTTCAGTGAAGTCTGCGAAAAGCTTAATAAACTGGAGTTTCTAGATCATAAAAAAAATCATAGTTGATATTCATAGTTGTAGGAATGATAAGGAAAGGAACTGAAAATAAAATGGCAAGTATCATAATGCTATTATATAAATCTGTGGTGTGGAGTATAGTCCTGAACAAATGAAACTGCCTTATATAGTCATTGTTGGTCCATCTGCCCTGGTAAAGTATACCCTGATTGGCAGCAGTTCTCAAAGGTCTTAATTAGAGGTCTTTCCAAGCACTGTTGCGAAGTCTGCTTTGATTGCAGATGCCAAGGATTGTCTCTGGGAACATCCTT
The DNA here is from genome assembly GCF_023053635.1 of Elgaria multicarinata webbii. Lineage (NCBI taxonomy): Eukaryota > Metazoa > Chordata > Lepidosauria > Squamata > Anguidae > Elgaria > Elgaria multicarinata. The sequence continues at coordinate 88,548,301 of NC_086174.1, forward strand.
CCTTATATACAGTAAAGCACTGAGTTATAGGGCATCTAGATCAAAAAGGATACTGGAGAACTAGAAATGGTACAGAAAAGAGTAGTGGGGTTGGAGCCCCTTCCTTATGAGGGAAGGCTAAAATATTTGCAGCTTTTTAGTTTATAAACTTTTTAGTTTAGAGCTCAGGGTCTTCCTGTTAAGTTTATTTGTGTTACATGCAGGATAAGGAAAAGAAAGTGTCTATATAAAACATATAAGACAATTAATTTATGGAAATATCAAGTTAAGGAAAATTTATAGAATAATTGGATTTGTCTCAGGAGTATCACTGAATTAGAAATCTAATGGAGAAGGCACAGGTAGTAATTTCCCAGAGCTTTGGCAATGTTTAAAAGAGGGTCTTCAGAACCTAGTGTGAGCAGGGTCCAGAATACGGATGTGTCACAATGTCTTTTACACAACAATATCTGTTTGCAATTATTCAAAACATCATACAAAATGAATAATACGCAATAATATATTCCAAGAGCCTATAGTTTTGTAGTCCGTGATAGAGCCTTTATATATCGACAGCAGTTCATATTTAATACCTGGTTCCAAGCATACAGCTTTCAGTAAGATTTGTGTGTTGGGGTAAGCAACCTGATGCCATCCAGATGTTTTGGACTACAGCTCCTATAAAACCTGCTCAATGGTCATGCTTAAGGGAGCTAGTGTCCAAAACATCTGGAGGGCAGTGAGTTCCCTACCATGAATCGGTCATATATACGACATAGTTTGTGCTTATACAATTACAGTTTATTTCCCCTTACCCTGTACGATATTTATAAGACTAGGATTATAATTGGATTCTCTGCTGCATGAGATGATGTGAACGGTTGTTGCTGGAGTATTTCAACAGGTTCTTAGCTTGTCAACGTTTGAACAGTTGTCATGTGAGTTGTTTCTAGGTAATGGAAACATATTCATAGTTTCTGATTAGTAATTCCATGTGCACCACTATAGCTAAAGCAACTTCATAGCACGAAGCTGACAACATGGCCTAGTGGATAATATTGTTTATTGAAGGATCACAATGGTTGATCTTAAATTAATTTGCTTAAGAGGCATTTTATACTCATGCCAAACTAGTTTTAACTTACAGTTAGACATTATTATTATTACTATTATTATATCTATTTGTATCCCACCTTTTGCCCAATACTGGGCCTCAAGGCGCCCTTACAAAGTTTAAAACATACATTGTAAAACCTAGGAAAAGAAATGTACAATTTTTTTTAAAAAAAATTAACTTTTAAAATACACAACAAAATTATAAGTCATTAACATAGTTGGAGGACAAGATTATTCTCCAAAGGCCTGCTGGAACAAACAAATTTTAGCCTGCTTCCGAAAGCCCATCAAGGAGGGAGCCAGTCTAGCTTCCCTGGGAAGGGAGTGGGATGGCTGCCCTACCCCCTGTCAAAGTGCTGTTTCTGAAGGTTAGGAGACCGTCCGAGTAGTATTTGTTGCACCACGACAGGCTACAGTCAGAAAGAAAGAAAACCAGCCACCCTATCCCTGTGTGTGAACAAAAGCAGTATGGTTCCCAGCCATTATCATTTACTTGGATAAATGTGCAGAATATGAACAAATTCATATGAGAAACTATTCAAAGCTGATCATGTGGTAAAGGAGTATGATTACCTCAGGAATTGCCAAAATAGTTAAGGATGGACTGTGAACTGGAACTTGTTTGAAACAATTGAATGATCACTTTGGTACATGTGGAAATAGTAATGAATTAATTCAACCCCCATTCTCAATCCACTTTTCTGGTCATTTGAGTTACTCCAGAAAAAGAGAGAGGTGTACATGACTCATAGAATCATAGAATCATAGAATAGCAGAGTTGGAAGGGGCCTACAAGGCCATCTAGTCCAACCCCCTGCTCAATGCAGGAATCCACCCTAAAGCATCCCTGACAGATGGTTGTCCATCTCTTTGATGGACGAATGGAATTTTTTAAAGGCATATTTGGATCACATTAATACTTGGTTTGATTCCACAGTTCCGCTGTTGTTTTTATTTATAATGCAAAACAAGGAATGTAATGAAGATGTAAATTGCTCATTTCCTTCTGTTCCTTCACTGAAACAAGATTTATTTTTGTTATTTTTGTTTTGTTTCATTTCCCCATGTTACGTGGCTGTTTTTGATTGTTTCAAAATTATTAAATACTACATTTTTAACTGTAGAGGGAGTAGTGGATTCTTGTATGATTTTACCTAGTGAATTATTTACAATAATACTTCATTCTGTTGAAAACACACACAGAGACACACACTGCAACCACTGGTTTGTAATAGTTTGGGTTGTTCTGACCTTGATTGGCCATTGCATGCTACACATTTCCACTACAGTGCTCAGGCTTGTACTGGCACCGTTCATTTGGCAAGGATTGCCAAGAATGGTAGTGTGAATAAATGCCAAATGCTAAACATATGACATAAGTCCCTGAAAATAATAGCACACTCATCAACATTTGTTATGTTCTCTTCTAAACAGCTTAAGGGTGTTCAAAGAGCTTTTTAAGGAAAGGTAAATGTAAAGGTTAGGATTTGAGGGAATAGCTTTCATTCCACAGGGTATAATGATGTTTGAAATTCTGAAACAGCTGCTGAATCTTTGGTTTATCACCCCTAGTAGAACTTTTGTAAACTCATTCCCAGACTGTTCAATTACATACTTTTTGCTTTTGTTTTGGTAGAATTGTTTTTGTTTTGATTTGCTCGGGTAATAGCATGAAATTGAGCCATGCCAAAATGCTTTCTTACAAATAAGCACCCTGACCATCCCTAGGTCTATTCATATGCACAAACCTGAAGTGTGGGCTAGGTAATCGTAGAAATAGCTGCCAGCAACAGGTAGAAAAAATTCCACACTGTGGTTTTGGGAATTGTTGTTGGCTTTACCTATGACTATGGCCCTTTCTACACCTAAGGGTTATCCCAGTAAAATGGAGGGATCATCCCTGCCTGCTCCCGGTATCCCCTGTGTGGCATTTGGATGCACAGGAACGATCCAGGGTCGATCCTGGGGGAAAAGGCAAGTGTAGAGACGGCCTAGGTCACAAGGGAGAAACAAGTTCTCGGGTTGCTTCTTGCCAGTAAATCTATTTTGCATCCTGAAAACATGTTTCTCTGCTTTGTGACCTACTTTGGATCCTCATCTCCTTCTGGTCCTTTGTTTACCTATGACTACCCACTACATAATGGGCCGGTTTACAGATTAAACAGCCCACTGTGGCTTATTCAAATAACCCTTGCATAACCCCAACAACAAACCATGGGTTCTACGAGATCACCTGGGCTAGTGTCGGGCGAACCTGCCACTTGGGTTTGCACAATATAATAAGCTGCGGCCAGGCACTGATCATTCAAATTCTGCCCAGCATGCCCTCCATCCCACTGTGGCTTGTGAATTGAGTCTATGCCTGTTGAAGGGGGAATGTAGAGACTGGATCAACTTTAACTCCTTTTTTTTTTTTACTTCAGTAGTCTTGCATCCTCAGCATTGTAAGGAGTTATTTTGGAGGTGATGGTGAGAAAGATGGAATGAATGTATGGCATGCTTCACTAGGTTTGAATACAGGCATCTTGGTGCGTCCTCCTGGGGCAGTCTGAGACCTTAACTGTTCCATGACAAAAGCTGGAACTTTGAACTGTCTAGATGTTGGGGCATAAGACTCAAAGCACCACAGAGAACCTTACCTTAAAAGCAAGTGCTAACATTTGCACTTCACTGTCAACCATTTCTCCTAATCAGGAGATAAGACACATAAAAAAATCAGAAGAATATCCTGGGAGAGATAATAATGGTGAAGTAATTAACTCTTTTCACCAATCTCTTTAAATCCAACAGAATAGCAATACAGAAGCCACTCTTTTGATATTGCCATCTCCGCATAGGCACACACGATTTTCCAGTGAGGTTCTCTGATTGTAATTAAAAACTGTGTGGGTCAACAGCTAGAAAAACAACAGCAACAACCTTTTTTTCTTCAAAAGGTTGATAATTTTTGCTCCTGACTGCTTTTAATTTTTTTGAGCCTGAGAAAAAAATCAATTCAGTATTCTATACAGTTTTGTGGGGGGGAATTTGTTAAAGTATGAAGGCTGGAACCTTATACTGTCTGGATGCTAGGATGTAATTAGCCTCTGCCAAAACATGTAATTCATGATGGATTGGGTGAGAAGAGATCAGTCATCCTGAGGTTTTGGATCCCTTTGCTATCCTGTAGCATGTGGGTATTTTGGAATCTGCATGGAGGCACCATTACATCCATTTTCACTACTATTATATATAACTTTCCATACATTATTGCCTATACTCAGAAGATCTTGGTGTCCTTGGTTGTTGCTCCACACATTCAAGGCTTTCCTGTCCTTTTCATGAAGAGGTCAAATACTATATGCAAACCTTTATGCATGTGTGGAGCATTTTCCTTCACAAAGAAAGCAGGAAGCCTCTGTTTCTGCTAGGCTTCTGGCCTCTGTGCCTTCCTGTGGTAAAATATTGAACACAAGGTATTCTGAAGGACAACAGAATAGTTTATGGCAATATTTCCTTCCTCTTGTGCAGAAAGTTATGATGAGCAGAACTTAGAAATTGGTGCAAGGTATCTGCCCACTCTATTTAAAGTTGTAGGAAGGTTGTAAAATGAAGTGGAACCTAAAAACTTGTTTAAAGAGTTGTCTTAAGCCTGGGCTGGAACAGAATCCTTAAATTCAAATGAAAACCTAGAGAGCCACTGCCCGTCAGGAAAGATTGTACCAGCCTAAATGGGCTCTCCTGATACACACCAGCTTCCTCTGCTCTTAAGTGTTTCAGTAATGAGAAGCTCTTGTGGGTAGTAAGGAACAGTGTTGATCAGACTCTGCCTCTCTCTCATATTGAACCTTCCAATAGGCATGCAAAGGGGTCTGTATTTCCAGGGTAATAACCACTGGAGATGAGACATAATAACATAAGAAGAGCCATGCTGGATCAGACCAAGGGTTCATCTAGTTCACACAGTGGCCAACCAGCTGTTGACCAGGGACCCACAAGCAGGATAAAAGATCCCAGCATTGGTCTTTCTCCTGCTTAAGACTCAAACTGCTTTTCTCAGACAAAGAAAAAGGAAATTTAACTAAACTGCAGGCTAGTTTGAAAATTCTACACATATTTCCAATGATGAATATTATGTGACTGAACTTTCAATCAGAAATTTGGAATAATGTCCTTGAACTACTTTTCATAGTGTTAACTATTTCAGAAAGCATGAGATGCTTGCTCAAATAAAGGCCCACAAACATATTGGTCCCTGCTCAGATTCTTTTATCAGGGTGACACATCTTAGTAAAAGAAAGAAAGAAAGAAAGAAAGAAAGAAAGAACTGTCCTGTTAAATAAGACTAAGGTCTGTCTAGTTCTGCTTTCTGTTTCCATCACCTGTGAATCCAGTATTTCTGAAAGCTCACAGTCAGCAGATGGCATGATGGCCATTCCCTGTTGTTTTGTCACAAGCATCTGGTGCTCAGAGATATACTGTGTCTAAATGTGGAGGTTCCATATATAGCTATTGTAAAGGAAGAGCGCCCAGCAACCTGCTGGCTTCTTGACTGGATTTAGCACGGATCCCCAGGCACAGACACTCACAGCTCACAAAAATGAGGTTTAAGACCATTTATTAGGAAAAGGGTAGGAATACATGGGTTTAGCAGAATAAAACTATAAAAGCATGCATATATATGTAAGAACCCAGAGCAAGCAAGCTAAAAACTACAACTACAAGTCATACGTCACCCCAGACCGATCTCAGCCGACACCCCCTGTTCCTTTCACAGGGAGGTCTTTATACTATTCTTTTCACTCCTTCCCCCCTCCCTCCAGCTTTGATGCACGGAATGTCTTCACACCTCCGCCCGGGATGGTTAATCACTCAAGGACAAGCGGACAGTTACAATCGACTTGGCTCCAGTCTTCTCCCCCATACAGCTGCCTGGTTCTTATCTCCCTTCCTATGGAACCATAAAATTCATAAATTAAAAGACATGCCAGCCCCAAGGTCCAGTTTAACCCTCACCTTACCCTTACAGTTATCATGGCCAATAGCATTAGATAGACCTTTACTCCTCCATCAGTTTGTCTAATCATTGCCTCCATTTGCAAAGTTCAAGAGTAAGTACTGCTTTCCATGTAACTAAAACTGCAACATTCACGCACAAAAGATAGATAATTGTAGGTTTGAAGGAATCCCAAGGTTTGAAGAAGTCAAAAAAAAAAGAAAGGGGGAAAAAACCCCGAAGGGGGGGGGGCGCGCCAAAGAGGCTGCTGAGGATTTCGCATGCTCAGTAGCTCATAATATTGAATCTGTTAGAAAAGAAAACTGGGGTGGAGAGGAAGGGAACTGACTGGAAGTGACCAGGAGAGGGACTGAGAGAGAAGACAAGAAGTGCAGAGTGAAAGGTGGACGAGTGGTATATCTGTGTGTTTCTTCCTCTGATGTCCATTTCTCTCCTTTCCTTCTCTGAGAGAAGTGAGCAAAGGAGGACTGAGGAAAAGGCACATAAAAAGGTGGAGAGAACCATCAGTCTGGAAAGGACATTTCCAGATTCACCCAGAGAAACTATTTAAAATGTTCCCAGGGATGGCGGGACCTGAGCGCTGCTCATAGGCATAATGAAGAAATCCAAGGGTTTTTTTGGAGTTGGAATTGGGCACCAGGGTATGACCTCCCACCCACTCCCAACCTCAGTATAGCAGCAAGAGAAGAGGAGTTCCTGCTCTTTGTAACTCAGTTCTTGTTTATTGTGAAAGATTTTAAAATAACTCAGCTAATACAATTTTCAAAGCAAATGCAGTTTATTCTCCCCATATTGCAGGTTGGGAAGGGCTGTAGCAGGGAGAGAGTAGTTTATGACAGCCCTTGATTCAGACGGAATACTGCGTATCAAGCTCTGAATGGTTTACAACATCACTACAGTGTTGTTCAGACATATTAGACCTGTATTGTAGGTTGGGCTAAAGCTAAGAGAGTAGCTTATAACAATTCTGTAGTATTTCCATTACTTTTATCCCCAAATTACTAATTGGGCTGAGAAAGTCGTATACAACAAGTCTTCTGTTATTCTCCTACTACAAGTTGTGGGACTGTAGGATGGGTGTGGGTGTGAGGGAGAGGAGAGAGAGAGAGAGAGAAAAGCTTCAGACAACACTATAATGTAGTCCACTGAATATTGCAAGTCAAAGATGGGGCTGAGGCTGGTTTGGGTTCCCAGTCCAAAGTCCCCCATACCTCTCAGGCTGCAGCCCCCTTCCCAGGCCAAATCCAGCCCTCAGTTACATGCAGAACCCTCTGCGTCATTCACTTGCATGCCAACTGGCTGCACATTTAAATGTTCGAAAACGAATAATAATTATAATTTTTAAAATTGCATATGAAATGAGACAGAAGTTAGAGCAGGGGCTTTGATGCTAAACATTGTTTTTTCAGCCACTGCAGCCACAGGCTCAGGTAATACATGCACATCCAGTGTTGGTTGTGGTGTTTTTAAACGTCATCTAAGCTAGTGGCTATCACACACTGTAGGATTCTGTTAAGTTTTGTGCTGTGTGAAGTAATGTTTCTGCCAATCAACTTCAGCAAGTGTCCCAAGTTTTAGCGCAATGGACAGGGTGGCGGGGTGGGATATTCTGTATCTATGCTGTATAGCTGTTCATTATATAAACGTCTGTATCATGCTGCCCTATCTTTTTTCTTCCTAAAATAAAATGTCTCAGATACTTGAGAGCTTCCTTGTAGAAAGATGCTCCAAGTCTTTTAGGCAGCAATCCTATGCATACTCACTTGAAAGTAATTTCCTTGGAGTTACTTGCTTCTGAGTAAAGATGCTTAGAATGGCTGCAGGTTGTCCTTCTGTATCTTTTTGAACTCTAGGATATCCTTTTTAGAATGAGGCAACTACAATTGCACATAGTTGGTAGTATCCAACCAGCGCCTTCCCCCAAAGAACAGCAGACCTCAGTGGATGAGATCTTTCCTGCAGCCCCTGCATCTCCCTGTTTTGGAGGGTATGGGGGCTGCAGGGCAGGAAAGAGGATGAGAAATTTCTGTTGCATGAGCACAAGTCTGCTTGTGCAGTGTTGGATATCACCTAGTCTAAATGTGGCTGCAACAAGGATTTATATAATGAAATTTATACATACTGTTCTTCACTGCCTGAGGAGACAAAGAATAGAAATTCCTGAAATAAACTAACATTTTTTGTTCCTGCTATGCTGATCGATGTAGAAAGTATATATGCTGAAATTAATTTTGCCCATTCAGTCGTCAAATGTGACTGACAGAGTACTGGGAGATGGGGCATTCGTGCATGCAAATTATATGCTTAAAATATACAATGTTAAATATTTATCATGTATTTATTTTATAGGTATTGCACGAAAGGTGCAATAATTCTCTGTAAAATGTATCTGAATCAACTAATACCGAACAATGCTTCTTCTTTTATAAAGTTTGTGTGTGTGCCTGAACAAAACTGGAGAATTAAGGAATACTGATGAATTGAACTCTGAATTCATAAGTTTTAATAGCTCTTTGGCAGTAGAATACTGAAAGATATTAATTCATACACTGTAACAACTGGACAGAACCTAACAGTCTTGATCTTATATCTAAAACTGAAAGCTAAAAAATGAATCTCTTTCTGAGAGGCTGTCTCTCTAAATCTAAAAGCCCCTTTGAAGCTTATTGTAAATGTTAAACTAAATCCCACAGACTGAGGGTTAGTAAAAATGGAACAGGTGAATTAGTTAAAGCTACCCAACGAATGGCTTCTCTACAAAAATATCAGAAAATTGTTTGAACACAGTATTGCACTAATATAAGCAGTGCTTCAAATGAAAGGAAAAAAGAAAGTGGGATGGTTTCAGTTCCGATTAGGCCAGACTCAAATTATATCTGTTAAAAGGAAGTAGGGCGGCATCCATTCCACTTTGAAGACTGTTTCTATGTAAACATTTGTGTATATAGAAGCTAAATATACACTTAAAGTGATATCAGATCTGTACAGCATTTTGAAGGAGTACAAATCAATTTTGTATTGTAAAATGACTATTTTATTATCAATTGATGCTGTTCTCTGGGGATAACGCTAAAGACTTCTGCACAGAGCTATGCTGCATTGTTCTTGAATGTTGGTTATTGATGAGGAGGGCTTTTCTCAACAACACTCCTAATTGATGTTGGCTTTCCAAGAGAAATAGATGTGAACACAAAGAGCTGTAAATTTGTGATAGACAAAATTGTCTTCTGCCCCTCCATGGTTGAGGTACTGTTTTAGTTGCCCTTCTGTTGCTTTCTTTCTCCACATTCCATAAGAGATCTAAGTATAAATCCAAACTAGCTGAAACATTATGTAGCAGGGTTAGTCAACATGGTGCCTGCAGGTACCAATGTGTTCCTCAACATCTTTCTTGGCACACACCAAGGTACTCCAACTCTCCCACTTTTAAATTTTTTTACACATTTTCTTACCAGCAACTGGGATTACTTGAAAGCAAAGTGAGGGCCTCTAGTTGCTGCCATTTTCATTTCCCATGAATGCCTTGGGGCTTCATGAAGTAGTTCAGAGACATACTTAGGAAATTAGGTTGGCGGTCAGTTGCACGCTGAGAATGGTTTTGGGATGGGAATTTTGGAGGGATCCAGAAACAGGGCTTCCAGTATGGGGGAGAAGGGAGGGACATATGTATATGCACATATGTATGCAGAGTTTGCTTTCTCTGAAATAGGTTTCTGTTTGTGCTGAAAACTATTGGTTCAAAGGAGTTCTTTAATGCATTGGGGCTCAGTGCCCACCTCAGCCTGTCTTTGGGGCAGGTTACTTGTCTTTTGCCATAGTTCCTATGGCAGCCATTTTGTCGTGGTGCCCATAACAGTTTCTCAAATTGCCAGATGAGCACGTGTGCCCAGAAAGATTGTCTACCCTTGTTATATAGCATTATGAGGACAAACACATGTGAGCCTTGTGCTCCCATTCTTTCTCCCTCTTTCACACATGGACGGAAGGAAATGTAAGGGGTTTGTTTGCAGTTTTTAACAAATTGCGGTTTCCCATTACATTCAAATACAGGAAAACATGTTCAAGCCATAGTTAATACAATCAAACCATTGGTTAATATCCTGGTGTGAATATTAATTTTCCATATTTAGGCTTGGGAGAAAACTGCCCAGATCTAGATGCAACCAACAAAGATGCCCCACCTTGTCCTGGTCCTATATTGCCTTATGAAGCATCTGAGCCCTACTTTTTTACATGAGGAATCCTTGTCTGTATTAACCATGCCAGTTTGTTGACCTATGCCAGGTGGTTTCTTACATCTGTAGCTGGAAGGGTGGTTTAAATAACGAGAGGAAGCTTTCTTCTAGTAGTAAGAGTAGATGCTTCATAAGGCAATACAGGACCAGGACAACATAGGATATCTTTGCTGATGAAGGATATGATATCCTATGCTGTAACTTGGAGAGAGAGAAAATACAAATGTTTCCATTTTCAGCACTATTTAACTTGCTGTACCTGTGGCAATTTTTATTTGACATTTTGCATACTTGTAGACCTCATCAGGTAGATCATGGATTCCACATTTCATGCAGTAGGGTTTTGAGGCTTATAATAGTCAGACTACCTCCAGTATCAGAGGCAGTATACACGAGTTGCTGGGGAACATAGGTGGGAGGGTGTTGTTGCACCCATGTCCTGCTTGTGGGTTCCTGGTCAAAAGCTGGTTGGCCACTATGTGAACAGAGTGCAGAGCTAGATTGACCCTTGGTCTCATCCAGCAGGGATGTTCTTATGTTTTTAATTTATGTTTGACTTTGGGGGCAAGGGATTCCACTTCAGTATGTGGAAGCAAATTGCTGCATAGCAGACTTGAGAAGGGTTTACACTCTGGAAGCTATTGGAAAGTGCTAGAATTACCTGTAGACTGGCAGGCTGTAGAATATATTGTTTCCATTGCTCGACTCTGACTAGATTTGTGAGATCATCCTGCTGTTATTTTTTTAACCAAAGCCCCACCACCATGTGCTTATACAGTGGATTAATAGTAACAGCTGTTGGGGTAACAAAGGATTAAAGCAGCCATACAGCATTATCGGCAATGAAATGCACATGGCATGACACCTTTTATTGTCAGATTGCTCTGGAGATTTATAAGATTATATGCAAAATAGGGAATGTTGCTACAGAATTTGTTTTGGCATCCTTTTTAATATCTTATCATCTTTGGCAACTTTTTAAAAAAAGGAATTTGGCTTTACTGTGATAATAAACGTTGTGCAAGATAATTGCATAAGAATTAAATGAAACATTAAAAATTGTTCCATTTTGGAGGCTTGCAATCTCTTGTTGGGGAATAATTCTAAATATTTCTTAAAATATGCAAGTAGCACAATTATTTTATTTTACTTTATTGAATTTTCTGTAGCAAGATTAATTGGATTTGAATGTACTGAGCCATACATGCTATATAGAGGATGTTGAAAATGTAATCGATAATATGAAGTATATAAGATGAAAACCCCTTAAATGTTCTTAAATCTGCTTATTCAGTATCTGTTTGAGAAACCATCTTGCAAGAAAAATATATTCCTACAACACAACAGGGCAATTTTTCTATTGCATAGGCATGTTTTACTTATTATATTCAGATAGGCAGATGAAGATGACTACTCTGAATAATATTAATCAATTAGCCCAATACTAAATATCTTCTGTAGGATCAGGGCCATAAGATTACTTTCCTCACCACCCACAGGATAGTTGCATTAAAACTGGCATTTATTTATTTTTAAAGTGATAGTTCTCCTGACAGAAAGGTAGATTCTCTTACGACATCATTGCTACAAAGCTAATGTTACTGCCTCAGATCTTTGACTGTTGATAGAATACTAAAGAAACAATATGTCCTTGTAAAATCATCAGAGTCTAGCATTATTATAGTATTGCCCAACTGAAAGTTAGAAATGCTGAATATTATTACATGTGGCTTGCAAAATCAGATCTTTGGATAGTGGAGAGTCATATACTTAAATATATTTCACTGATATATGTTGGGGAAAATATTTTATATTTTAATGGGATTGAAATGTCATCCCAGTTCTCCATTTCTGTTTGCATTATAAAAGTGGAAGGATTAACTCATTTGCAATTCCTTCAGTGCGCAAAGACCTGCGAAATCCTCTGAGGTGAATCAGAAAGTTCTCACAGGCAAGAGAACTTCATGTGCACAAGGAATTACTGATAAGGCCACGGAAATTTAATAAGAATTCCAAAATTTTGGAACAACTGAGATAAGATAATACTAATTGCTTCCCACTTGAATGCATGAGCAGATGAAAATGGAAAAATTGGCATCATGACTCAAGCTTCACATGTTCTACCTTTCTTTCTGTTCTGACACTTATGAATTACAGGCAGAACCAGCAAATTAACCTTTTATATCAGAAGATAAGGGAGAATGAACTGCGAGCTCAGCAAGCAAGATTGGGGCACATTGTGAATTGTGAAGACTCTTACATGAGTAGTTTCCAGGTAAGATGAGGTTCTTTATTATTTTTTATGTCTGGTCAAATGAAAATCTTGAACACATCTGATATCATGAAGAGCAGGTTTCTGTTGCATTACAGTAACATGTTTTTTACCTTCTAAACTGTTTATATCTTTGTTCAATCAAATGAGGCTAATATATCTGAAAGATACATCTTGTAACCTGATGATCATTTGAAATCAGTTCTGTTTATGTGTTATTACAGTTCAGTGTGTATGTGTTACTACTCATCTACATTAATTTCAAAACTGGTAATTCATGTAACATGTAAAAGATTCAAGTTTAAACAGTTACAAAAGTGAGAGTTCTGAAATATGTAATAATGTTGTATCATGAAGGGTCTAAATAGTTGTACTACTTCACAAGTTACAAGTGTAGTGATCATTGCTTCCTCACAATTCTCTGTTGCATCGTAACTTTCCGTATGCAGGAAGTCTCTGATGTGGGGGAGCGTTTAATAATGAGATGTCTCACCTATATTCTGAAATGATATGGCCCCTGTAGGGCAATGCCACATGCTTTTCCGGAATGTATATGTATGCCTCAGGTACATTTGGAATAAGTGGATTTTGGCATAGAGCGTTATTGCATAAAATCTCATATTATAAAAAGGGTCAAGTTACAAAAAAGGGTTCTTTAGAACAATGGGACAAATTTCTTCAGTATTTGAGACAAAAGAATAATGATTGTACTATAGGGAAAGCAGTCTTAGAAGTTGTTTAATAGTTATCATTGATTATAAGTTTGTTTGGAAAAAGTAAGAAGTACTGAATTGAGAAAGCATGGTTATTAATTAATTGTATTAAGATTCTCCCATTTTTGGAATTATATTTGCTCTTTTGTGTTAAATGTAAATATTAATCAATAAACAAAAAACCTACGGTTTACAAAACAACATTAAGGCTGTACAGTTTTCAACCAAGCACCAAAAAGCAGGGAAATTGGGAGTTAAGGCTCACAAGCCTTAACGCCACATCCTCCCTAAGGAGGCAGAAAGTGCCAGTGAAATTCTCATTCTCCCAAAGCAGATAAACCATGAGGACAGGATGGAGAATAGGATATGCAGAGGTGACTGAGGGGTTGTGGAAAACTGATGACGAACAACTTAGAGCCACCTACTTCTCTTTTTTTGTTTAGAGCAGCCCTTCCCCAACCTCGTGCCCTCCAAAGGTGTTGGACTACAACTCCCATCATTACAAGTCAGTATGTCCCATGGTCAGGAATGCTGGGACAGCAGGATGGGGAATGCTGTTCTATATCATTACCAAATACAGGTGTTGCACAGTATATATTTTTCTCACACACATCTCGCATAGAGCAGCACGATTGATAACAGAAGGGGCACTATTTGTTGGAGATGTAGAACCAGAGCAAGGGCTGGCATTTTCAACTTTTGGTCAATACCCTGCCCTTCAAAGAAACAATGTTTTTTCCTCTTCCCCTTAAAATGTGTTCATACAAAATATACTGTTCACTCCCCACAATCCCTCCACAATACATCATCTCATCAGAGTGACAGAGGAACAGAAAAGGATTAGTTTGGGTGTCTTGAACTCCTTTCAAATGAAATTAGTTTGCAATCCTATACCACTTGGGAGGAAACTCTAGTAAACTCAGCAGCACTGAGTTCTGAGAAGACATGTATGGTGTCCAAGTGTAAACCAACCTTCTCCAGCCTGGTGCTCTCCAGATGTGTTGCACTGCAACTTCCATGTTATGTTGAGGACAAAAAACATTTTCTTTAATAGTTTTAAAATAATCCTTACACATGAATCTATTAGGTGTTAGCTCTGTCTTTGATCTCACAATGCTGAACACGTAAGAAAAGTCCTCTGCAGTCACAGCATTTGCAGCATTTCTGATCATTGTCCATGCTGACAGGGACTTTTATGATTTGAACTTTAAAACATCTTGTGATCTACATGCTGCCTGCCCTTGCTCTAGAACAGCATTCCCCAATCAGTTTTCCACAACCCCACAGTCAGCTCTGCATATGATAGCCTGCTTCCCTCCAAATGTTTGAGAGTATAAGTCCCAGCATTCCTGACCATGGGACATACTGACTTGCAATGATGGGAGTTGTAGTCCAACACCTTTGGAGGGCACGAGGTTGGGGAAGGGCTGCTCTAAACAAAAAAGAAGTAGGTGGCTCTAAGTTGTTCATCGTCAGTTTTCCACAACCCCACAGTCACCTCTGCGTATCCTATTCTCCATCCTGTCCTCATGGTTTATCTGCTTTGGGAGAATGAGAATTTCACTGGTACTTTCTGCCTCCTTAGGGAGGATGTGGCGTTAAGGCTTGTGAGCCTTAACTCCCAATTTCCCTGCTTTTTGATGCTTGGTTGTAAACCGTACATCCTTAACGTTGTTTTGTAAACCATAGGTTTTTTGTTTATTGAATTTCATGGCTTTGTGTAACGGCTGACAGGTCACAGGTAACAGCCACAGGTAACAGCCACATCAGAGATTTAAATGAATTTTAAAATACTGCTTCCAAAAACTGCATTTGCCTTTTATGCTGCAACCTTACACTGTTAGCTCACATTGAGAAATCCATCCAAAAGGTAACTTTCTTTCCACCTGGCTGTCCCAAAGCACATATCTCATATGACTTGGGTGTACTTTGGGATAGCCAAGTGGAAAGAAGCTCACCTTTTGAATCGATTTCTCAATGTGAGCTAACAGTGTAAGGTTGCAGCATAAAAGGCAAATGCAGTTTTTGGAAGCAGTATTTTAAAATTCATTTAAATCTCTGATGTGGCTATTACACGTGACTTCCAAGTCATATGTAATAGGCACGTCTCAGATTTAAAAGGCCCCCCTCCACACCACTTACCTTGTCCGTCGCAGCCAGGCGGTGGCTTCACTCGAGCCTATGGCTCAACCCGGAAGCTGGGCTGCAGGTGCAGAAGCAAGCACCTGTGGCCTTGCTTCTGGGCTGACCAGGGGGCTCAATTCAAGGCTGGACCCAGCCGCAACGGAGCAGGTAAGACCTCCCCACCTGCCTGTCCCCTTACCTGGCGCTGCCGCACGGACTGTGGTGGCGGCGGCTCCAGGCAAGCCCCCCCACTTACCTGGTCCGTCGTGGCCGGGCACGGGCTTGAGTTGAGCCCCCTGGTCAACCAGGAACTTCCGGGTGCACCAGGGGGTTCTATTCAAGCCTGGTCCTGGCCGCAACGGAGCAGGTTAGACCCCCCTCTCGCCTGGTCCCTTACCTGGCCCTGCCACCGCTGCCGCATGGACTGCAGCAGCGGTGGCGGCTCCAGGCAACCTCCCTCACTTACCTGCTCCGTCATGGCCGGGTGTGGGCTTGAACTGAGCGCCCTGGTCCACCCGGAAGCAAGGCCGCACCTGCAGTCTTGCTTCCGGGTGACCCGGGGGCTTGATTCAAGCCTGGCACCGGCCACAACGAACCAGGTAAGGGGGGGGCTTGCCTGGAGCCGCCGCCACCACAGTCCGTGCGGCGGCAGCAGGGCCAGGTAAGGAGCCAGGCAGGAGGGGGGTCTAACCTGCTCCATCGCGGCCAGGCCCAGGCTTGAATAGAACCCCCTGATGCACCCGGAAGTTCCTGGCCGACGGAGTTTCTGCCGACGAAGCAGATAAGACCCCCCTCTCACCTGTCCCCTTACCTGGTTCCCCCCCGCCTGTTCCCTTACCTGGCAAGACCCCACCAGGCAAGACCCCCCACTTACCTGGTCTCTCATGGCTGGGCGCGGGCCTCGCTCTCCCTTCTCCCCCCTCCCTCCTGGGAATCTGAGGCGCATG
Source organism: Elgaria multicarinata webbii (assembly GCF_023053635.1). Taxonomy (NCBI): domain Eukaryota; kingdom Metazoa; phylum Chordata; class Lepidosauria; order Squamata; family Anguidae; genus Elgaria; species Elgaria multicarinata. The sequence goes on from NC_086174.1 coordinate 88,564,683, forward strand.
TGCTGCCTTATCAGATTCCCCATAGGGAAACATTGAAATTTTAAAAAATTAATTAAAAATGTAAGGAATGGAATTTTGAAAAAAGAAAGGCCATTCCATCAATGAGGAGGACAGGGCAAAATAATCCTACTACTGGATTGCATGGTAAGGGTCCCAATTTGGAGCTTTTAGTGCGTAAAAAAATGGTCGCCACCTGGAAGCATTTCTGTGTCAGTTTGAAACAGAGAGGCTTTCCCCCCTTTTGTCATTTGAAGTGCCATCCTTCCCTCAATATTTCACCAATCTTGAAATGCGCAAGATATGTAAAACCAGCATTTCTTTCTGGCAGGACTCCGTTTCAGAAAGATTGGTGAAACATTTTCCATTTTAGGATGCTAGAATGACACACACACCCCAATAATGGCTTTTAACATGGTGGAATGCTGTTTGTACTTTTCATCCTTAACGCAGTGCACACTGCTGTGTGCAGTGTAATATATATTTTTCTTAAAGAAAACCCATTAAGATCAGTGTATGAGGCCTGATCATACAAACATGTATAGAAGCCTTTCTGAGACAAGACTGTAGGTTGAAGATCACAGGATTGACACTTTAGGCTGAAATTTTTCTGGGGTTTTGTTCAGACTGGAATATACAAAATTCTGATCAGTTCATTAAAAATACCTTGCAGATAGAAATTAGGCATTTATGGGAAGATGCTCCCTTACTCTTCTCATTTATCAGGTTCACAATATCATTGTGGCTTAAACAAGCCAGGGTGGTTTGTTTGGGCACCATTTGCCTAATTACCTACCTGGGCACGGTTTGTCATGTCATCTGAACTCTGGAGGGGGAAAACAACCCATGTCCTATTGTTGGATTATTTCAGAGTTGTTTCCCCCTCAAAAGCCATGCCACTTGAGTTCGGATGACATGACAACCCATGTCTGTGGAGGTAATTAGGTAAATACTGCCCAGCAAACATCGGCACACACCACAGCGTAAACAAGCCAAGTTGCAGTGATCGTGTGAACTGGCAATTGACATGCTTGTTTTTCTAACATTTACTTAGGCTAGGGATGGGGAATCTGTCACCCACCAGATATTATTGGACTCGCATCAGCCCCAGCCAGCATAGCGAATGGTCAATGATGATGGGAGTTGTAGTCCAACAGTATCTGCAGGACTACAAGTCCTCTGCAGTAGTCTGAAGTGGTAGAGTCGGGAAGGGTTTTAAAATGCAATAAGCTCTAGATTGAGTTTTAGTTTGACTACTTCAGTTTATGAAATGTTGCTAGTATACATATATGGATTTGACATATTATTGCAGTGCAGAAGTCTACTTTGTCAACTTCTATTGCAGTCTTCCTAGAGTGTACAACTTTCTACTATTTTCTCCATAAGATTGTTCACAAAATTGAGTGAAATTTCTCTGTATAAAAGGAAAACCTAATAGGAAAGAGAGGAGGCATTATACAGTTGACCTCATAGGTGTAGTATTGTCACACCTCAACATTATGATTGACTGCCAAGTCCATTTTTCTTTTCTATACCCCTCCCCCAACTGATAGTTAACTAGGAATCCAGGTATTCTTTAACACTTACAGTAGGGTAGAATCCAACTGAAGTCCTACTTATAGACTAACTTGTCCCATTCATTTCAATAGGCCTACTCTAAGTAGGATTTTAGTTGGATTCTATCCATAGATGTATACCATGTTTGAATATTAGCTGAAAAATAGATGCCATTTTAAATTTATGGTACAGCTTAAGATAATCACCAATATTTGTTGTGATATGCTTCTGCTTTTTCATTATTACATTTAATATAACACACACTATATTAGTCATCTTTCCAAGATGGCCACCCTGATCCCAGTGTTCCAGATGAGAGAGCGTTCTCAAGAAATCATGCTCCAGCTATGCAAGGTTAATAGCAGTATCTTTAGGGATTCTTTTTCTCATTTGTTCTGTTTTCCTTCTTCAAAGCAACCTCAGTATGAGAACACAGCATTGCAGGCTCAATTTGCAGAGAGAACTGTGGTACACTGTGAAAGGGAAGAGCTGGAGCGAAAGCTTGCAGCAGTACAAAGCAAGGAACTACAACTCAGTGAGTTTCTCAAACAAATGGCAAACAAATCCAACGAAGATAAAAAAAAGATGGAAGAGAAGGTGGGTCTCACATTGATTGTGACTTTATTGCTGTGACAGAAACACATTTCTCAGTTGGGTTGGCTGTATTAAAGCTTCAGATTTGTTCATAGCATCTTCATGCATGCTGTGCATGATTTATTAATGTGATCTTCCCAGCTTTATTCAGCTGGGGGAAAGCTCTTGGTCTAGATCCAACCGACTCTAATGGGTTGGATCCAGACTAAGTTAGTTGAACTTTGGTTCCATTGAAATTATTGGGACATGATTTAAGTTCCATTGCTTTTAGTGCAAACTAAGCTCAACTGACTTAGTCTAGATCCAGTCCATTATCTTGGAGAATGGCAGGCGGTGAGTCTGGTTCATCTTGATACCTGAATGTGTACATTTAAATCAGTTTTGCCATATTTCTTCTCTCCATTGTTAAATTACTCTGTTTTTGTTTGTTTTAGATTTACAGTAATAGGAGAAAGAGGTACAATAAACGGGATATTGGACTAGTGCAAATGCAGTTTTTCTACTGGATGCTCTTGTACTATGGCAGTACTACAAATAAAAGCCAAAAATAGCGATCAAAACAACAGCCTTAGGGAGTGCAGTGGTCTATATTCTATTCTGTTCTGTTCTAAAATATGTATGAAACTTCCATACCCAAGAATAGAACAGTTCTGCACATTGTGAAAATAAAGCAAATATTTGTTAACTGTGCATGATTTTGTTCTGATTCTACTAGAAATTAAAAAGAATAAAGAGTTATGCAAGGCATTATCATCCTACACCCTAACTACTTGGGTGTCCTAATTCTGGCTTCCAGTTTTGTTTTGTTTTCTGATACCATCTAATAAACACTTTTACAGGCATCTCCACCAGTTTGTATCATGGCTGATACTCAGTATAATAGATATTTGGGTGTAACAAATCCTAGAAGCAAACTATCTTTTGTATTTAAATAAACGAGGAGCGGGGGGAATCCTACATTGATTAATGACAAAATGAATGTGTCATCCAGAAAATGTTTGAGCGCTTGGGTTGATTTTTATTATGCAGTGCCTTGTGTTAAATTTTAGAGTACAGATTTTAAATTGGTTTGCTTTTAAAAAAATCCTTGTTAACAAAGAAGTTGTCAAGGTACATGTACCTTTGCTTATGTTGATCATTAGGTACAATAAAGACATAGTTTTTAAAGACTGACAGTGACATAAGAGTGCTGTAAGAAGTCTACCTCAACAAAGCAGCTATTTGACATGAAATCCTCTGATTGAGCTGTCAGACTGTCAGTGGAAAATGTTAGGCTGAATTTCGTAGCTTGTGTTGCTTGTATTGGGATGGATTTGGAACTCTTCTCATTCCTGTGGCAAACTTGCATCCAAGAAATAGAACCCAGGGATCGTTTGTGAGAAAATGCTTGCAAGCCTTGATTGTAGACAGTATAATTCCCTGATTTCCCTTTACTATTCTGACCACTGCTGTTTCTATCCAAGCTCGTTAAACTATAATTATACACATTCAAAAGTCATGCCTACATGTGTTCTGTTCACACATGTCCTGAGTATACAAACAGCAGGGTGTAAAAGCAAGTTTCAAGCTCACACACCCTTCTGTAATCAAAACTACACAAGTAGGCCAAGCAGTCAGGGTCTGTCTGTTTGCAGCAGATGCATAACATGAGGAAGGCCTACTTAATGTTATAGACATTTTCTCTCAGACGGCCTGGTCACAATGAACTTTCCTCAGATGGTAGGGAAAGGCACATAAACCTGTGGATTATACTATATTTTGGATACTGGCAGGGACTATGTTTGAAACTGTCTACAATCCCAAGGTTGACATCATATACCACCACCAGCAAAATTATAAATGTTACATTTTAGAGAGAAGAAACTGTTCCTACAACTATTAATACAAGACAAATATTTGTAACCAATAGTATGTTTTTATCAATATGTTTTGTGGTCTCCAAACTGCTGGCTTGAATAAAGGAAAAACAGCTCAAGATAGGCATATGCTTAACCATGGAGATGGTAAGCAAGCACTCTTAGTTTTTGAAAAGATAAATACTCCATTGCAGTCTGTTTATCTTTTAATAAAAACACTGTTTTAATCCAAATTGAAAAAACAACTTCAGGATTTGCTGAGATTTAAGAATAATGTGGTCTGTTCTTAAATTACCCTATAAAGATTTGTTTTCTTCTTCACATAATGAAACACATAACTTTATTCCCTTTCTAGCTCAAAACCAGAGACAGGTACATAAGCAGCCTGAAAAAGAAATGCCAAAAAGAATCAGAGCAAAATAAAGAGAAACAGAGAAGAATTGAAACACTTGAAAAGTATCTGGCTGACTTGCCAACACTGGATGATGTTGAAAGTCAAACTAAACAGGTAATCTGTGTTTTGCTGTGCTCGGTAGACAGACAGAGGACTGACAGAACTTCTGCTGAATGCATATTCCAAAATTGTGGCATATAATACACAATTTTTATATTTTATCAGAGTACACAGTGTACTCTGATAAAATATAAAAAGAATTTGGGAACATCTCGGCATAAGCCTCATAGAACTGATTGAGTGTTGTCCAAAACTTTCTACAAAACTCCCACTGATTTCAGCGGACTTTTCACAGTTCCAGTGAATTGTGTTCAAATATATTAATATGAAACAGCATAAATACCTGGGTTTTGAAACTTGTAGTTGCCCAAAGATGAAGCTCACATTTGTTGTTAGTCATTTATATTGTTTTTCTTTTATAGTAAGGGGGCAAATAGTTATGGAAAACAGAAAATAATACAGTCCCCAGTTTCTTTCTTCTTGATTGGCATAGTAAACCACTTGCTGCATTATGTACAATTATTTCTTTTAAAAACCCAACACATTCTGATTATTAAAGTAATATAAAGCAACAGGTGGAACAAACGGTGTGGGGCAAAAAAAATCCATAGCACAGTGTAGACTGTGGTTTCATGTTTTAAACTAGATATCCAAGTATTGCCTTAACAAGGGTGACTATATCCTACAGGCCCTGTTCAGACGACACGCTAAACCATGATAGTTAAGCTATTTTGAGCAAAACATTATGGCCTAAGGGGTCATGTGAACCATGACGTAGTGTGTCATCTACATAAGCACAGTTTAAACATGCTCACTAACCACTTGCTGCAAAAGGGTTATCGGCCTAGCTATGGCTTAGTGTGTCATCTGAACAGGGCCACAAGGAATTAAAAGCTTGGGCACATTTACCTTTTACTGTTAAAGAATTATACTGAGTCCAGAGAAGCTGTGGCTAGACACATTATTCCAGATGCTTCTCAAAAAGGAAGGCAGAATCTCGGGAACCAAAACCCAAAAAAGACATGGAGCTTCAAAAAGATTCTGAAAGTAGAAATGTTTGCTGGAAAATGCAATATGCCCACTGTGTTTTGATATCTTGGCTCCTTTTTGAATAAACATTAATGCCCATATTAAGTGCAATAGGAAAAAATGTTTTTGCTTCTGAAGAAAGATACATGTCAAAAAATGTTGAGCATGTAGTACTTAATAATAAACTTTGACCTTTTATGTATCCAACATGTTTTCGAAGCTTTGGCTCCCCCTCTGGTTAGCAAACAACTCCTGAAACATGTTAAAGAATACCATGTGACCCTGCTCCCTCCCTCCCTTTGCTTTGATTTGCTTTATTCCAGGCCAGGCACCACAGTGCCAACTATCTGGTTTTGGTTCTGCTTTAGTTACACTTGAGGAAGCTTAGATGGGTTTTTTTCTTCTATTTACTTAAACAAAACTGTTCTAAGACATAGATTGAGTGTCCCTGATCTATGGTAAGCATGCTTCCACGTTAAAATCTTTCATTGTTTTATAGCTGCAGGTTCTTGAAGAAAAGAACAAGCAGCTGAAAGCTACTGTGGCTGAGCTAGAAAAGGATTTTGAAGAATCCAAGGGACAATGCAAAGAAAAGGAGCTCCAGCTAGTGTGTCAGAAGAAGAAAGAAAAAGAATTGGTAACTGCAGTACAGAGGTATGAGTAACTTAATTGACACTGGTCTAAGACTGTTGCTCTCTAGAAGATATTTCAATCCAGTTCTCTGCTTATCCAATTACAGTGAAGTCGCTCAAGTGAACTCTGTTGCAATGTCAACTGCCCCTCTACACTACATGGAAGGCAGTGATGCACTACATTGCAAAAATTCAATTGAGAGGAGTCTGTGTCTGGTGACAGCAACATCTTTTAAAATATGTGAACATTGCAAAAACTGCTGGTTTTAGGAGAGGAGAAGTAAAAACAGAAGCTTGAGTTAAGCAGAATTCCTGGCTTCATGATAGTTAAGAAGATTCATATCTGTTAACAAATAACATATTTGACTTGAGTACGGGCCATAAATTGGCAGTCCATGGGCAGAAGCAATGTTATGGGAGGCTGCCATCTGGCTCCAGAAGGCTTGTTGAGGATATAAGGGGTACTCCAGGTGCTATGTCTGGTGAGGCTGGGATCTTAAATTTAGGCAGAGCAGCAGCAGTCAAATAACTCTCCAAACTAGTTGTTCTGGCAAAACTACAAAAAAGGGAGAACGAATGGGAGTTGGACACTTGGTTGCTTAGCAGGCACACAAGCATCCCATAGTGCTTCTCGATTTACAGGAAGTGTTGGGAAATGCTTGCACAGAGGCCCGCGTTAAAGGTTGGCATGCTTGGGCACCTGCTGAGGCCCACATCCCAGTAGAGGGCCCACAAACAAGAGACCTTGGACCTGGTAGCAGTGATGAAGAAGAGGAGGAGCAGCACAAGGCGACACTGCTGGCAGGAAGGGAGACTCACTGAGGGAGAGGGATCTATTGAGGGTGTATTGATCCCTCAAAAACCTGGAGCAAGCACTGTGATTACACATGTAATTCCTTCTTGTTTCCCCTCCCATTCCAATATGTAGTCTCTGCAATTAACAAAACCTGGCTGGAAAGTTACAAACTGCTGCCTCAGCCCTTAAATTTAATGTGACAATGAAAATATTTTTCCTCCCTATGAGAACAACTTCAAAAGGGAAAGCCAAGTGAGTCTGTTACAGCAAGAACAACAGAAACTTGTGGCGACTTACTGACTAGAAGATGGATTGTGGCATAAGCTTCGCCAGCTAGCACTGGTGGAGAGGGGTTGGGAGTGCATTTAGTTGGTCAACGTAGTTTGCAAACACGGGAGTTAAGGAATGAAAATTCAGTGCTGGTTGACAGGTAGAAGTAGTGTGATCTGGTGACCAGAAGTGAGGATCAAACTCCTGTTTAGCTGTTAACTCACTTAATGCTTTGAGCAAGCCACTGTATCTTGAATGTTCAAGTAGTAGAAACTATTTCACAGTTGGGTTGTGAGACAGGACAAAATAAGGATTGTTAAGTTTGCAGAGCAGGCATGCTATTAAAAATTGTTAAAATATACAATTCATATGTTTGCGCTGAAGTAGGCAAATATTTACAAGAGAGGTTTAGCTGCGTATAATGTTCTCTCTCACTATATATACATAATTACAAAGGAACAGAAAGTGAGAGATTTCACCTGACCAATTCTAAATGTATGATAAAATGAGACAAAGTCACTACATTGACTACATTCTTTGGAGTCTTATCATTTTATAAGAAGACTTTTATTTTTAAAGAAACTAGAGGAATACTCCACTGTAATTATGCAATGAAGATAACAAGAAGAAGTCATTTTAGAATTTAATTTCTAATAGTCTAATTTCTAACATGTGGCACTTCAGTTCGTGACCCTCTGTTGCTGAAGGTTCATGCCACAAACACTTTGTTCAAACGATGAAAGGTTAGGTATTTGAGACAGTTAGCCAAATCACTGAGTGCATTGTTTCCATCTTACATCTGGTACCTCTTGTATTTGTGAGTGTGTAATCTACCACTCTGGCTTTGTACTCTCCTGAAAGTCTACAAATATTTTTAGCACAGTCTTGTTTCTAAATTTAAACAACAATTGTCATTGTCATCATTTGTATTTGTATTTTTGAAAGATGATGGGAAGCAAAAGTGTGGTTCTTCCCTGCTCTGGGACATTTCTATGTTATTGAGGGGGTATATTAGGCATGTGTGAGAGTGGCAAAGGGTTTCTGAGAAGAATTAAGCCAACTTTTATGTAAGATAGACATACATGGCTTTATTTGCTCCTTTTCAAAGACACTGCATGCTACAGTCACTCAGTTGCTTGCACATGGCCACTGTAAACCTGAACTGACTTTGGACTTCAGCCATTTAGGGGTGACTTTTCTTCTTTCATGTTGTTATTATTTCAAACACAATTGCAAATACGTGCACTGGAGATAACAGCCTTCAAAACAAATTTTATTAGCTAGCCTGGCTAGACATAAGGATTGAAAAAAAAATATTTTCAGCCTCCAGAAAATCCTGTATCACATAGTGGTTTAAAGAAGATAGTTTGGAGAGTGTCAGATTAAAAATAATAATAATACCAAAGGGTAAAACAGACTTCTCAACTTCAAAGCATCAATGATCCTTCTCTGCCTCCAAAATTGGAGGAAAAGAAACAAACAGGGAAATTCTGTTCAAACCTACTTAAGAAGCTTGCATTTATTTAACATCCCTTCAAATAATCTAAGTAAAACCCGCTTTTTGACAAAACTGACATCATTTTATATAACATGACTTTGCAAAGTAAAATGGACATTCATGTCACCTGCTTTCTGCTTTCTCATATCCAGCGCCTAATTTGAAACCAGGTTGGCTTGGATTAAGCTGTTCCATGTTTTCACTGCCAGAGCTCAGACCAAGAACTTATAAAATGAGAAACCTTTTGAGTATGTGCAGAGCATCTTTTCTACAGAATAAAGATAATCATCTCCCTCTCCCCACCCCACCCCATTTTTAAAATTTCAAAATCCTCTAATTTCAAATCCCTGAAAGCCTTAAAGGGAAAAAAAAGGGACCACACTTGAATATGAGGCTTGCACTATAACCTTCCATGTGTTTCAAGCAGCTAAAGATCAAAAAACATCCTATAATGTCTTGTTCTTTGCCAGAACCGACAAAGGCCTAATCTACACCAAGCAGGATATTGCACTATGAAAGCAGTATGAAAGCGATATATAAAAGGCAGGAGCCGCACCAAGCAGGATACAGCGGTATGAAAGCGGTATATGGTATGTGTTAATGGGCCACAACAGTTGTCAGTGCACTTCAATACCACTCTAAAACCGTAATGTGGCTCCTGCGGCAGTAAGGCGGCTTATATACCGCTTTCATACCACTTTCATAGTGCTATATCCTGCTTGGTGTAGGCTAGGCCATAGCAGGCATTTGCAGCTGAAGGTAGACGTTTCTCCTTCTCCGCCCCCCAGGCAATCCTATGCACTCTTATTTGGCAGTAAGTCTCAGTGAATGCAAAGAATCTTAATTTTTTTGCCCAGGATTAGGTTACAGTAACCACAGGGAATGATAAACCAGATTAAAAAGCTCATAGCTTTGACTTCAAATGGAATAAAACCACTATCACTGGTATTTGCAAAATAAGTCACAATAAAGAAGCAAACACAGCCACCCCTGTTTGCAAAAAAGAAGCAGAAGGCTTCTGGCAGATAAAAGTACTGATATTTGAAAGCTGCCTCAGCATTGTAATATGCCAAACGCATTTCCCCCTTTTTATGAGGGCTGTCACCTGAACCTCTGCTGGAAATCAGAGATCTCAAGCCAGATTAAAACGCAGCATATTAAAAACAAATACACAAAATTTAAAAGCATAAAAACATTGAGGCTGAAGGTTTTGATAACATTCCGGGGGCTTCTTGTGATTTGGTACCCACAAGATCATTTCGGAAAATGAAATTAACAACCCAAATACGTAAAAACACTAGCCACATTTGCACATAACGCTTAAGCCAACATTTAGCATTATGTGCACAAGCCTTTAGGATTACGCACACGATACTTTGGTTGGGCTTAGAGAGCATAGTGCATGTAATGCTGAATTCTGACTTCATGTTATATGTAAACTGGGCCAAACAGACAGCATGAGTTATCCACAAAACCTTTCCAGGGATTAATTTGTGAATGAAATATTTGACTGTGGCAGAATTAATTTTGTTTATAGATTCATGTCAAAAAGTGATTTTTCTGAACAACACATACTACACAGGATTTGGCTCTTAAGTATTGTTTGTTTGTTTTTTCCTTTGTAAATCTAAACTACAGCCTACAACAGAAAGTAGAAAAATGCCTGGAAGATGGTGTCCGCCTTCCTATGTTGGACACAAAACAACTTCAGAGTGAAAATGAAAGCCTCAAAGAAGAAAATGTGAAAGCCAGCAAGGTAAGCAGGTCAAGTTGCTTAAATGATCCAATCAAAAATTATAGCAAAAAATATTTCAACTGTAGGCCATATTGTTATATATTTATTTATTTACAAATGTATATACCACTTTCCACGAAGGTATCAAAGTAAAATACAATGGCATTAAAAACATTAAGTATACCCATAACAGCAACACAATTCAATTTAATCAGCAACAAAAAACCCTGCTACAAACCGTACCCGGCGGAGTCAGGTACACTTCAAGGAAAGCCTGTGTAAAGAGATGAGTTTTAAGAAGACATCTGAACATAAGAACTGTGAGGGCCTGCATAATGCCAATTGCTAATGCATTCCAGAGGGTGGGAGCTGCGACACTAAATGGCCTACTACAAATGCTCCTGACATGAACTGCAGGAGAATGTGGCACTCTCAGAAGAGCTCTCTTTGATGTTCATAGAGATCTGGCAGGGACATAAGATAACCTGGTCCTATATTGTTTTGGTTTGATATGTTAACAGCAACACCTTGACCTGTGTTGACTTGTTATTTATTTCCATGTGTGTTGCCAGCATCAGGTTCTGCTGCAGGGCAATCAAAGAAGGAGGGGAAAACATATCCAGAAATGGGGAGAGATAATGGTAGAGATAAGAACAGTTTTAGTCATGACCATGCAAGCATGCATTTGCTGTCTGACTAGTTGCCCATCTTGAGGTCTGCTAGCCAGTCAATATCAGTGCACTTTACATGATGCAGTCCCAAAACACCTTCTGTCTGCACTGCTGTTTTCCAACCATTGCTGGGCATGCTTTCCATCCCCTCATCATTTGCCTCTCAGCACCACTGGCAGTTGTGCCAACAAACCTTCTCACCAGCTTCTAGTTCCAGTCATGTTCCTACAACATCATGATTGGGTTTTTTGGGGGGAGTGCATGTCCTTTGCATGCATTCTCAAGTCCACAAGAAATAAGATACATTTCCCTCAAGCAATATGAATAATAACAATTTGTGTTCTTTACTCAACAGGTCATAGACAATCAACAGAATCAGATCACTGAGATGACTTTAGAGATTCAGGTACTGTGGTTTTCATGGATTTAATCATAGCCTTGCAATTCAGGAAGACGTATCTTCTTCATTAAAAGAGGAGTCATCTGCAATTCATAAGGGAACAACAGTTTTAATCCATTATTTTGTACTATTTTAATTATTGTTGTTTATGCGTTCTTTGTAATCCACCTTGTGGTTCCTAAGACTGAAAGGCTGAATATTAATGCTCTGAATGAATGAATGAATGAATATCATAACTTGGGAAGTGACATAAGCCCAGCAAGGTAGGGGAAAAGAAAAGCTGTCAAGAAGTCCCACCACTTGTAAGCCAGCTGAATTTATGTCAGCAGTGCCTTAATTGTGCCAATGAAGGGCGGATGGAATTCCTTGATTAATGTTGACAGGAGGGGGGTGTATTTGCTGACTTACGGCCGCATAAACTGACCACAGCGCTTTATGACACAGTTGAAGGCGGGCAAGATTGCACCTGCCAATTTAAGCCTGTTGGCTTACAGCAGCAAACACCTTCTATTTTGCATGCCGTAGTCATGCCACATAGTGGTATAAGAACAGAACAGCATTGCTAGTATCTCGAGATTCCCTCCCTCACCATTCTTTCATGAGGCTCTTACCCTTAGCAGTGGGTTTGCATGACATGACAAGCTGGGCAACTGCAAATGGCTCTAGCAGGCACATGATGTGACAGCCCCCACGGGTAAATTAAGGACATGGTGGGCTGTCATGTCATGCAGACCTGGTCAGTGTGCAGTATAGTGTAGTGTTTTTCACTGGTCAGCAGTTACACATGCAGAATCACCATACAGACGCATGATGAATTAATGGTGAAGAAGTGATTGAAACGGATGACAACAGTGCAAAACCCAGCATGCCAAGACTTTGCTTTCTTTCACTTTAGCATGACTTGAGGGCTGGCTAACAACATGTTGTGGCTGCCAATGGAAGGCTGCTTTGAACTGTTCCCTGTGGTGCTGTAACCACAAGGTGCAGTGTTAGCAGTCAGTGGCTCAATATACCACTACAGACCTTTATTATGACTGGCTGTGGTTAAAAAAATTGCTCAATCTGCTGGTAAACAGCTGCACATAAACAGCTGTTTATGTGTTTTAAAGCACCTGTGTGGCAGCACTGAAATATAGACCTCCAGAGACTTGCTTTTCTTTCATTATATTACTGACATTTGGGGGCAGTTTGGATGTAATGAGATCTGCTTAATAAATCATAGTTCATTAAGTCGAGAATGAGCAGAGCATTGGCCTGCGTACTTCCTTCTCCGTTTCCCTTCACCCCTTATGTATCAATTTTGGTGCTTGAATTATTGTTTCTTTAAACCGTAGTTCAGTTCCTTGCTACATCTGAAACAAGGAAATAAAGTCTAATGTCAGCTTACTAACTAGGATTTGAAACTATCATTTGATCCTGGTTAGTAGCTGACATTAAACAACAATTCCCCATTTTAAATGTAATGTGAACCTGCAGTTTAGACAAACCACAGTTGAAGTGCTGAAATTCATGTGCAAGTGATGACCATGTGAACTTGATCACCGTTTACATGTGAGTAGCTAAACAGGCTGAACATAAATTAGTCTATGGCAGAGAAAGCAAGGCAAGAGGATGTCTGAGGCAGAGGGAAGGCAGGATTGGGTTCAGGATCAGCAGAGGAGATAGGCAGCAGTAGCAAACAAGCAAAACCAGGACCTAGAATTCAGCGCAAGCAGCAGACTCTGAGAGAGACTTAGCAGGAGAGAGGCAATGACTAAGCACAGATCTAAGAAGAGAGACATTCTGCAAGGGAGTGACTTGGTTATAGAAGCAAATCTGTTCCTATTTTCTTTTCCAGGGGCTGAGTTGGGAAGATGGGCTGTTGAAGTCAGAACATTCCCATTAGTCCCAACTATGCCTTGTTATGCTGCAGTATCTGGGAATAGGGAACAAGCCTTAAAAATGGTTGACCAAGCCTCTTGCAATCCAGACTAGTTGCTGTTCAGCTGTCAGGAAATGAGAAGCGATTAATTCTTGAGCTGTAGAGATAGTTATTTTTGCCATATCTGAAACTGTCAAAAGCCAGAAAAGATCTTTGATATGAACTGAGCAGCAGAATTGGTAGCTGTATTTCTATCCAAGGGTGTGAGATTTTGCTAAGTTTTTAATAATGGAAGTCTAAACTTGAAAAGAATTCCATCCTGCTAGTCATGATTAAATTAGCATAAAATTGACACTTAGTAGTTGAGATACGTGATAAAAAATAGAAAGTTTGGAACAGATTGTATTCAATAATTTTAGACACAGTGCAGTAGAATTCTATTTAAAATTCACTGGTGGTATTTTTCAGCTAATTACAACCTCTTACAAAAGTATGATCCGGACAGATCTTTCGCTTCAGAGTCCAGCAATACTGGACTTCAGAGATGATTGATATATACCGGTTCCTTCAGGCAGGAGGGGAAGCTCAGCCTTCCCCTCTTGCCTGAAGGAATATAGTCAAGGCAGTTGCAAACTGTTACTAGGGAGACATTCTGGGAGACAGCAGCCTGCTCCCAATCTCCATCTTGTTCACTGCGCCTCAAAATAATGATGTTGCCAGAGCTGTCTTCACTTAAGGAAGTCAACCATTACATAGACAGGCAGCCTTTAGAAATATTGATACTTCAGCAGGGGAATGTGATAGGCTTGGAGGAGAGATACTTTGGTATTCTGCGAAACCAATAACTGAGTTTCTGTGAAATTTGAAATGCTTGCACTACTAAGACTCCCCTTCAGTTTGTTAATAACATCAACGGGGCTCTTGAAGGATTTTACTGTACTGATTGTGCTCCTAACTAAGACAACTACCATCACAATATCCTTGTAAGGCCCACCTCAGAGATAGAGGTTGAGCACAATGTCAAGAAAGCCATGGGCTCATTGCCAGCTGAAAGAAGAGTACCCTAATTCTATCTTCCTACCTCTTCTTATTTGGCATGGCAATAGATATACAGGATGTTCTAGTGTTTTTGGCAGAAGAGAGAGCCCTCAAGCTCGTATTTCTCATCAAGAAGAGCACTTGTTCCGGTGAACACATGAGGACTTAAAAGTGTGTGGAGAGCCGAGGCCTTGCACACTGGCTCCTCCCCCAACATCTCTGGGTGCACCATTCCTACCCACCTCAGTATAGACCTTGTCATGTTGAATCGGCAAGGTCTGAATGGGAATTCTACTCACATTTGCTTGAAAGCAAGTAGAACTCTCTGTGCTGTTGAGAATCCTGGTAAGGACGGATCCTCAGTTGTGTAGAAAGTTCTACTCATGTTCGAGTGAACATGAGTAAAACTCCCTTTCAGATCTTGGAGACACTTTGGGGTATCAGAGACTAAATTGGCTGCTTGGGCAGCACTGCGAAGGCAAAATCAGGGATGGGAGCCTCCACGAATGACCTCTCTTGCCTTAAGAGTCTTCTATGGAGGTCAGCTTCCCTCACCCTGCTCAGTTTTTGCCTCTGCAGCCTCTGAAACCTATTATTATTATTATTATTATTATTATTATTATTATTATTATTATTTCTTTCTCGCTCATGGTGGTTTTTCTAGATGATCTTGACAGGCATTGCCAAATCATGCTGTCTTTTACAGATTCAGGAATTTCTTGACAATTGAGCATGTTTTAAGTATGACTGCTTTGTGGATGTTGGTATGGATGTATTTTGTATGTCATAGATATAATACTGGCAGTGTTTGAGCTATTATCTTTTTGTAAAATGTGTTTTCAGATTATTTCCTCTTCTTCTCCCCCTCCCTCCCCAGTCTATGCAAGATACACTTTTGCAAGGAAAACTGGCAATTCAAAAACAGAAAAATGAACTTGAAGAAAAGGATAAAAGTGTGCAGCAGTTACATAAGACTCTGCTTGAAGTAAGTTTTTGAGATCACATATTCTGAACTGAATTTAACCAATTGCCTGTCAACTTGCTCCTTGTTTATTTATACATTGTAAAATTGGGTGGGTTGAAGTGAGATGTAATTTCATAATGTGTGAATGGAGAAGCAATGCGTTCTCTATAAGATAAGAAACCCTGGACCTGATCCAGAAATACTCATTTTCACCATTCTGTAAGAGAGTATAACATGCCCTGTGTACTAATGGCCAGCTTTGACAGTGTTGATTTCTAGCTTGAGAGCGAAAGGCCATCCTTTCGGCTGCTATCCTTTCGGGGCCAGGTTAAGACTTTCCTCTTTGCCCAGGCATATGGCGGCACATCCTAATTACCCACATGTTTAGTTTTTAATCGGTTTTTAATGCTTTATGTGTGTATGTTCTGTGTTTTAGAGTTTTAAATTTTGTATACTTGTTTTTACCTCAATTTTAGAACTTCTGTAAACCGCCCAGAGAGCCCTGGCTATGGGAGCGGTATATAAGTTTAATAAATAAATAAATAAATAAATAAATACCTGGCTTTGGTCCTCACATTCCAGTCCTGACAGGTGATTGGCACTGTTGTGAATGATCATCATTTTGGTGATGGAAGAACACCTCTTGCTTACTACAGGAAGCTGAATGCACGGGTTTATGGCTCATGCAGCAGGACGAGGGTTTTTCACATACTGGCCAGGATCTAAAGAACTGCACAGCTAGTTTTTGCTCAAAGAGACTTTGGGCTTCTATTTCCCAAACTGCATCTCCATCCCCTGGGTTAGCAGACAATTTGCTTTTGCAGATGAGAGATGGGGGAGTGGGTAAGAATAGTTTATGACTTTGTATTGTATGAGTTTTGGGGGTTGTGGGGGGAGGTATCTTCTGAACAAAGGGGAAAACTCAAAAATCTCACTGGCTTGCCCAAGTCTTTGGGTGAAATCAAATAGCTCTTTGAATCTCAGCCATAGATTTGATCCACAAATTGGATGTGAATATTAAAAATCTGGTCCCATTCACAAATAATAATTGTTAGATCTGGGTGACTTGTTTAAGTTTTAATAAATGACAGGATTTCTTTACTATTCTTATTATATCCTGCATGGAGTAAGTACTAATGTCTTGATTTTTTGAACGCATAAAACCTGTTCAGATGACACTCTGTGCCACGATGGTTAAGAATTTTGAGCTTTAAACATTAAAGCTTTAAGCACTGAGTGAGTGGTTAAGCATTATGGCTTAGTGTGTCATGTGAATCATTCCTAACAGTGGTGGCTACATAGCTATGGTTTAAACATGCTCACTGACCATTTGCTGCAAAATGTTTAGCTGCTGTTGTCTGAACAGGCTCATTATTGTTTTTTAAGATTTACTTGTAAATGAGCCTAAGCTACTGATTGATGTATTTATAAGAGGCTTAGGCTATTTCTACCAGCCTTTTTTCCAGGGATCGTCCCGGGATCATCCCTTTGCATGCAAATGACACACAGGGGATCCCAGGAGCAGGCAGGGACGATCTCTCCATTTTCCTGGGATAATCCTTAGGTGTAGAAAGGGCCTTAGTCTTGATTCCACAATTCATAGTTTGTGGTGGAACGAAGGTATGTTCCGATAAGTTAATCGCTATGATTTATTCGGTGATTAATTGTATGCATGCAAGATTTATCTTCTGACAATATCTAACATACCATAATGTGAACATGCCTTGCTGAATTAAAGCAAAGTCCACCACGTCCAGCTTTCTTTTCCCAACAGTTGTCTGTCAGGTGCCTCTGGAAGCTCACAAGCAGGACATGATGTCCATGCACTGTTGTTTCTCCCAAGCATCTAGTACTCAGAGTTATATTGCCCCTGAACATGAAGTTCCTTTGATCTAAAATTAGAGCTAGTAGCTTTTGACATACCTATTCTTTATTAAAGTTTTTCTCATAAAGTGAATAAAATGATGCAATTTTTTCTCTCTCCTTTTTTCTTTTAATAAAGAACCAAAGACTTATGGAAGAAAATACATCTTTGAGGGAACAAATTCATCAGATGGAACAGTCAAGACAGCCAGTGGCTGAAAAGCTGCCGGTTGCTGATCAGTTGTTCAAGGAAATGTCTCACTGTTTGTTTGACTTAAAAGCACTTTGCAGTATTCTTACCCATAGAGCTCAGGGCAAGGAGCCTAACCTGTCCTTACTGTTGGGAATCAGATGTAAGTAACGGGACTAAAAATAAATGCTGTACTTTTTGACATTTAGAAGATATAACCTGTACAAGTAAAATCCCGTTTGGCATTAATCAACCTCAATATTGTTTTTACTTGCTTTTGATCTACCCAAGATCAGACTGTTTTAGCAGCAGAACAAAAGAAAAGGCATCCTAGAAATAATTTTAGACAGATAGACTGAGTACACATACAGATAGAAGAAAGAATACAGGAATTGTGAGACTTTTCCCTACTCACAGTATCCACAGGGAAGTATGTCATGAGTCTTGAATGAACCACTATCCTGTTCCTATTTTCTAACCAGTTTGTCTCTGGCTGGAAGGAGCAGGGATATCATATCACTGGGAAAGGTTAACAGTGACTAGCTGTAAATACAGTGAAACAGTTCTGCAAAAGTAGGGTAAATTCCTCAGTGCCCCTAATTCAAGTATTCAATTTTTTTAAAAAAAAAATCATATATTACGCCAATAATGATGATAATGAGTCCACTCACTATTATGTGCTATTATTTTTCCTTATAGCAATGAACTGTTCATCTGAAGATGAGTACTACCACAGCGCAGAAACTCTCTCAAAGAAACTCTCAGAGGTGTGTCAGTTACGAAAGGATATTGATGAACTGAGGACTATAATATCAGACTGCTATGCTCAGGACATGGGAGAAAATTGCATTACACAGTGATAAAAGGTTTGGCCTCACAGCAACAATAACTAAGTTATTAAATGCTGCTCTGGTTTTAGTCCTTTGTGTTTCTGTTAAGGAGCCATACTGGAAGACACACTCCTTGTCCTGGATCAAAGGGTTTCAAACATTTGCGCATATTTCTTGCGGGTGAAGCAGTCATCAGTTGAAGAGAGCAGAACGTGTTGCAAGAGAAACCTGATTTCTTCAAAACTACTGAATGTAGGTCAAAGCTGTGAAGAATGTGTTTCTATTGAAAATGTTGGACTTTGTTTCCTCTGTTATGGCTCATAAAAATCTATCCATATTGTTTTCTGGAGTCAAAATGTAAGTATCAGAAGAGGCACTATAGTTACCATTGTATCATTTTCCACCTTCTGCAGAACGTTGGGGTATGAGATCAGTATTGTTAATCTCATTGGGGAAAGTGGTTAAAGTGCCTGGCCATCTGTGGGCATTAAAACAATGGACAGTGATATGGAGGTTTACACAGATTTGGTTGTGAGCAGGCACTGAGATGGTTTTGGCACATGCCTTATGTTTGCCTTCTGGGTTTGCGAAGGGCTGTTTTACTCAGCATGTAATGGTCAGTGATCATCAGTATTCTTCTTAAACAGAAAATAAGCTTCTACATTTCAGATAATGCATAAGGGGTTCAGATTTAAAATTTAGCCATAATTCCGTTAGCCTCTTCTGCACTCCATTAGCTTGAAACTTTTGGTTTTGTAAAGTTTGTTTGTGATCTGAGTGCATTAGGGCTAGAAAGGACTTTTTAAAGCCACTAAAATATAGTAGAGTATGGCATCTTAGTAATCAATACCCATTTTACATTTTGAATTTGTTCAGAGGCTGATTTCAGCACCTGGAAGGATTAAAAGTAAAGAAGAAATATGTTTTCTTCATAAGGGCTGAAAGCAGCAGATACTGATGGATAATGACAGTAGGAGTGCATCAGAATTAGGAGCTGTAACTAGGTTCAGCCAAATGCACTTACAGTTCCTCTTCAGATCTCCCTGCTCAGTACAGAAAGGTTGGGAGTATGACCTCACAGCCCCTTCATTGATACAGTTTCAGAATAGTTAAATTGGGCTTATGCCACACAGTAATCCAGAGCGATATATTTTGCTGCATTACAGCATATACATACATCCTCTCTGCCAAGCCTAGCCTGTTGTCACTTTATTCTGACAATCAATTATATAAAGAATTTCTTTTTAAAAAAAGAAGGGGTGGATGGGGAGAGAGAGAAGTGCATTTTGCTAAATTGCAATTGCAGCTGACCATGATGTGAAGAAAATTTTAGACTGATCTTGCCAGCTTAAAGTGAATACCAGTTTGTATTTAATGAGTTGCCATTTCTCTTTGAGCCATTTTTTTAAAAGATCAATTTTACATTGACTCTCCCCTACCCATCCCACCCACACATTTTGTGTGAGTTACATTTAAGTAGCATTTATATATATGATTGTACTGATATGTAAAAAACAACAAATCTGGTCGTTTTTTTCAAAGTTATATTTATTTAAATAGGTGTTTCTTGTTATACTGTTCTGGCTTCTATCTGTGGAAAATTATTTTACTGTTGATCTTAACTACTGCTTAGTGTTTCCAATGTATATCTGTAAATATTACATTGAAGCAACTGTGTAAAACATGAAAACGCTCCTCCATCCTTACAACATGAAGCAAATAGCCTGCACTTAAAATACTAAGGCTGCAATCCCATGCACAATTACCAAGAAGTAAGTCTAATTGAATGGTACTTAAGTTTAGAATTGGGCTGTTAAGTAGATTACCATTCAGATGAAGGCTTGAATGGACAGAAATGGTTTTAATCAATTTACCTTCACAGCAAGAAACAACTGAAAGTCAGAGAAATTTCCTCAACATGCTACACTGTTGATCTGTTGAGAGACAAGAGTTCCATGTTATGGCTTAAACCATGTTTCCCTGTTGTATCTTCTGCTCGATCCTATGGTGATATTATTTTTATTATACCTTTGCCAATAATTTTGCCCTGCAAACTTGTTTCTAGATCAAAGAACAAACTAGTTTTCATAAACAGTAGTTTTTGGATAAAGAAATGGCGAGGAATTTTATTTTTACATAGATTGCAAGAGGGGAGTTTAGGACACAATCCTGTGCATATTTAGACAACAGAAAGACTGGAGAATGCTGGGAGTTGTAGGACTTTTTTCTGTCTGAGCATGCATAGAATTGCAGCCTTAGTTGCTTAATTAGCCAAGGTAGGCTTCGGATGTTTAGATCCTTTCCTTTGTCTGCTCATTACCTTCCTCACTTGTGGAAGATAATGCAGTCAAGAATTAGAACAGTGAACTTCTTTCTGCGGGTGAACCCAAACATTCAGGGCTCACATAGGCAATATGATAATATCAAGTCAACAGCCAGCCAGTCAGATTTGGCTGCATTATCACATCATGAAGCCAAATCAGAGTGAGGGTAATAATTCTAGCCTTTACACTGAATGGGTAATCATTTTCACCCTGTTTTGCAGGACCACTGCAACTGACCGTTATGGGGGAGGGTATTTGGAGAGGGTGCAATATTTTTGTGAAACATTCTCCCTGGCACCCAGTGTCTTCTTAGCCTTATCCTAGATTTTTGACCCCCTTATCTGATAC